>NC_135004.1:15534185-15840728 GCF_051020985.1 Nomia melanderi | reverse complement strand
ATCGGAAATTGGAATCTCTACTTTAATCTCGGAGTGTAGGCGACCGAGGAACGTCGGACGGGGTGCCGGTCCACGGAAAGACCCGAAATGCTTCGCGGAAAGTCTACTAACGATGATCACGCTGCATTTCCATGAAACTGTAACAAACGGAACGGTTCTATTCCTCGAATGGAATATAGTGTGCGATTTGCTGAGTTTAGTAGCTGAATACCGCGAACGTTTACTGTTTCGATGTGTATAAATATAGAAATAGCCTGAGTAATGTCGCTTCTTGGGAATTGTTTAATGTATAGCGAAACTTTTTAGAAAATGTTAGTATTGAGTTAATTGAAGAATGGGATATGTAATATACAACGTTGGGCAATATATTGGTAATTAAAAGAGATGTAATTCCTTACATTAATACAATGGTAATTTTAAATAGTGAAATTGACATAAGGAAGACGAAATTATTAATGGGATGATCTAGTATGATACAACTATTTGTCAACATTTAGAGATTTTTAAAGGATTAAATGAGTAGAATTCTAAAAAAATTGAATGTTGAGCGTTCTCATTACATAAAAATCGGAGCTATGTTGTCAACGTTTAATTGCAGATTCCAAGTAACGTAAAATCGAATGACTAGAATTCTTTAAAAAATTGAATACCGAGTATACTTCTCATTACGCAAAAATTGGAGCTATGTTGTCATCATTTAATTAGAGATTTTAAAATGACGTATTAAACGAGTAGAATTCTAAAAAAATTGAATGATGAGCGTCTTCATTACTCAAAAATTGGAGCTATGTTGTCAACGTTTAATTGCAGATTTTCAAGTAACGTAAAATCGAATGACTAGAATTCTTTAAAAAATTGAATGTCGATTATACTCCTCATTACAAAAAAATTGGTCGTTCCTATGCCGAGTGCACTCGTCGAGCACCGTTAAAGGATTAACTTCGGCGAGTCCGCATGTTGATTTCCGGCGATCCGGGATTCGAGGCAGGAAGGTGGGCCCCGGGTTTCGATTCCGAGCAGCGGAAGGCACGTACAATCAGAAACGAATAGCCAGCTTCTTCCACAGCTGACTCTGTCCTGAAAGAGTAACGAGCTCCCCCGAAATCTTATACAGCCCGTCCGCTTTCACAGGAATTACGATGGGATTGGATCCAGAGATCGTGGAACGCGGCTTCTAATCTCGAAGATTTACGTTCGGTGGATAATTCTGCCAGCTATCTGTTCCTGAAAGTATCAGCCGCTTATTGCCCGAGCGCGCTTTATTAATGCAAATTGGGATTTTTCTGATAGAGCGACCGAACAGGGAGCCAAAGTGAAATTGAATATTGCTGTTGCCAGTGATCGTTACCGGTAACCCTTACGTTGGCAACCGAAACGTATATGTTCATTTGAATTATATTGTTACAATGTTTTCAATCGCATCATTTATTTTCTGAAGCGAACATCCACGTAGAAGTTTTTTAAAAAATATCAAAGAGACTTTATCACGATTTTTGATGGAACGTAATGTCGCCCAATAAAGTCTGTAGATATTAAATTGACTCATATGTTGTGTGATAGGGGATGATACTATCTCTTGTATAAATTAAGCCCCTTTTAACCTGCTAACCGAATCCCTTCGCGATCCCTTTATGAATATCCATGTGGGCATAATTAATCCTGCTACGATATACATTTATCCGTTCTGAATACTATCAAAGGGGAAACATCGGTGGCCATTTTCTTACATTTATCCGCGACAAACGGTACACCGAAACACGATTAAAATGTATAAATACAGTTGCAAAGTGTAGGTAATAAATTATTCCAATATTGTGGAACTGTTTAAATGAACAAATATTGCCAATACTAATTCTCAGTTACTTAACACGACAGTTTTTACTTTAGAATATTATCTACGTAAATTCTCTTTACAATGTCATCTACACAAATTCTCTTTACAATATTATCTACATAAATTCTCTTTGTAATATCATCTACACAAATTCTCTTTACAATATTATCTACACAAATTCTTTCTACAATATTATCTACATCAAATCTCTTCACAATGTCATCTACACAAATTCTCTTTACAATATCGTCTACACAAATTCTTTCTACAATATTATCTACACAAATTCTCTTTACAATATTGTCTACACAAATTCTTTCTACAATACTATCTACACAAATTCTCTTCACAATATCATGTACACAAATTCTTTTTACAATATTATCTACATCAAATCTCTTCACAACATTATCTACCCAAATTCTTTCTACAATACCATCTACACAAATTCTCCGTACAACGCCATCTACACAAATTCTGTCTACAATACCATCTCCACAAATCCTCTCCACAATACCATCTCCGCAAATCCTCTTTGCAATACTATTCACATTAAAATCCTCTTTACAATAGCATCTACATTAAAATTCTCTCGAAGCAGATCGCTCCAATACAACCGTTCGAATCTACCTCCTTACAATGGAAAATCTTCAATAATCATCCATTCCGGTGCAACGATTCCGAGGCACCGCGAGCGTCGCCGGTGACCGGTGACCGCAGCGGCAGCCACCGTGTCGAACAGTGCTCCATTATCCGCAAACTCGCCATTCCGAGCGTCAACGCAATTGATCAAACAGCTGCATCCGTCTCCCGATGAACTTGGATCGGGCGAACAGGAAGAAGCTTTTACCTCCGATCAGTCAGGACGCGCCGCGGCTTTCTACGGTGTTAACTAAGTCGCGGATTAAGTCGGATCAGGGGATCGTTGATCGTAGGACCCACCCCACCCCCCTTCCCCGACCCAACGCTTCCCTGGCTCCGTTTGCTCGTTCTTAACTGGTTTCCCGGCTCGGTTTCAAACGACGAGATGGAGGAATCTCGTTACCCCCATCCTGTGTTCCCGTTGCTCTCCAACCCCGCGAGATTCGCCGTGTTCTTTCGACTTCTCGCGCTCGAAGCTGACGGCTGGCGACCCTCTTGACACTAGGTTCACGGGCATTTATTGTACAGTTTATTCTATTTTGTGCTAAGGAAAATAAAGGATTGGTGAAATGTTGCATTTCTCATTTTCGCTAGGGATACTATGAAAATTAGAAATTTATAAGCTGCATGAATTTCGATTTTTTGTAATTATTATGCACCTTAACCCTTTGAACTCTGTAGTGTTGAAAGAACTGAGTGTTGAAAGAGGAACGATTGGAAACATTGATAATATGTTGACATTGAGAATTATTGTCATTAAAAATTCTAGAAGGAAAGAATAGCAGTTCTCCATTTCCTCTATCTTTCACTGTTCTTCCAGTTCCACGGAAACATCAAATCATTAACATACAATATCCATCAGACATTCAAAACGTCTCACGTCCAAAAGCAACTCTCAACGATCGCACCCACCCTCAATATTCTCCCAAAATCAACAATCCACACCAACCCTCAATATTCCCCCAAACTCAGCAATTCACACCAACCCTCAATATTCTCCCAAAATCAAAAATCCACACCGACTCTCAATATTCTCCCAAAATCAACAATCGACACCAATAACCCCATACAAAAACTTCAGAAACATTCAAAGCATCTCACGTCCAAAAGTACCCGTTTCATCGACCACAACCCCTGAATTTTCTCCAAAGCAATAATTCACATGCATTGACATCCTCGCATGCAAAGCGAAGAAACCGAAAAACAGATACCCGGTGTCTTCCATAAATCCGTGCACTCGCGTGACTCTCGGTCTCCGTCTCTCGTGCGGCGCTAAATTAGGATACATCTGGCGGTTCAGCTCAACCGGCGTTAAAACCATACAAGCTAAAGCCCTCGCCGCGTTCGAATAAGAGGGTAGTGGTCTGTGGGTGGAGCGAGGGGTGGGTGAGTTACCAGCCAGCAGGTAAAACACCCTCTAACGCGTTGAAATTTTAGTCAAGAGGCGGTTGGTAAGTTTGATGTCTCCTTTAGCCAAACGAGTCGGTGGCTCGGTCGCCCTCTACCTCCTCCTCCCTCCTCCACCCTCCCTCCTCCTCAACCCCTCTTCCGCCAGTAATATATGTATACGATGTATACATTTGCATATACAACTTGTCCAGGGTTCTACCGTTTCGCCGTTTTACCGGCGCGACGTCTGAATCTGTTGCGGTCGGTTCTCGGTCTAATAATACTCAATTATTCGTTTCCTTTGGGGGAGTACGGGGCTCAATTTACCGTCGAAGTATTTGAAAACTTCAAAGCACTGCTGAACAGAGGAAACGCACTTTATTCCATTAGATCCGTGAAGAGGCGCCCTTTTGTTACCGTAATTCAAGGTTTTCCGTGCGATTTGCGTGAACGCAAGAACGCCGGCGTGCTCGGAGACGCGTTCTTTGATCCCCGGCGTTTCCTTATGTTTCATTGAGATCTAATTGGGACTACCGACGTGGGATAAGTTTATTTGGATTCTTACGTAGGTAGATAAGTGGACGATGGTAAATAACGTTGATTAATATCGAACGAGGGAGTTGGAATAGTTCTAGTTGGTTACGAGAATTTCGATTGTCTTGAAATTGTCAGGGATCGAGCTGTTGTAACAATTGTTTTAATGAATAATTAGACAACCCTTAGAATCCTAATACCATGATGAAGCTCTTATTTAAATTGCTGCAGTCCAACTACTCGTACCGAGGAACGGATACAGTTCTTTTCCAGTACTAAAGAACTCTGCATAATGTGGTTCATAAAAAGAATTTTTATTAGTATTAAGAAATTGAAGAAATCCATAGGTTACCCCTTCCGGGGGAGGGTCGTTTAAAATATTCAAAAATTCCAGCGAAAGGAACTAAATTATACATGAAATTTCTAAATATGAGAGAAGAGGGAACTGTGCTTCAATCTCTTGTTTATATAATTTAATTACTTACAGCCTTAAATTCTAGATATGAGTCTAGTGTCAAAACAACTTTCGTCTACAACTAATTAGAAAGTATAGAATATTTCAAATGAAAAACTTTCGAGTGCAAAGGGTTAAACTTTGTATAATGCATCAATGTACGAAATATTGAAAATAGTTCTCTTCCTCGATGCATATGAGATTTATTCAATCTAAGAAAATCTCATCTGTATCTTTTCAGAAAATATTGAATATTTCCGGTAAAGCTTCTGGAGTACAAAGGGTTAATATTATATATGACCTTAGAAGTTTACTACATCAAATCGAGCGGTGAGTCACCTCTCGAGTGCAAAGGGTTAATCCATCGCACAATTCGATTCCGCTAAATCGCATCATTTTCGTCTCCGAGTTCGACCCTCGCGAATGTTCGTTGCGTGATTACCCTCCGGATAATTGGAGCGACACGGATCGACGTATCGGGTTCGCCCGTGTCTCCATCAAACTGTAATCGCAGCGGAAAGACCGCGATGGGGTTCGAGGAAGGTTGCGCGAGGAATATCCGAATCGTCGGCGCCCTCGCGGAGGCGCTGGATCTGCGTGCACCGGTTGGCAAGAAGAAGGGGTGGCTCCGTCGGGCTGGGGGGTAGCAGTGGCACGGATATACGTGTGTAAGGGCGTGCAGTTCGAGGTGACTGGGATGCAGATGGCGTATAACTAGTGGAAGAAGAAGCGGAAACACATAGACAGCGAGTGGAACAGGGTAGAGGGTGAGAGAAGGGAGAGACAGTCGAATCGCGGAGAAGGGGATGCAATAAGGGGTTAAAGCGGAGTACACTGGGACAGTGTTCCTCAACCTTGCAGCCACCGTGGTGATTGTAACGAGCTGTAACTGGCTTTGTAAATAGTGTTACTGATTAATGTAACCTTGAAATCGCATATCAGTATATTGGCATCTTGTTGATTTATTTCATTTTGCACTGGAAGTGGTGAATAAAATTAAGTAAGTGGTGAATAAAATTAAGGTTAATATAGAATGAAGATAATAAACAAGAAAAAAAGGTGTGAATATTGAAAAATGTTTTATACGCATATTTGAGGAAAAATGTTTTATACACATATTTTAGGAAAATTCTAATCGAAATTTTGAAAAGTCATTTGACTGGTCGCGATGGGAATAGTGTTAAGGAATAGTGGAATGATACAAATGATAGTTGTAATTAATAATGACGGTGAAAGTAATAGAAGTGAAATCTCTGATATAATTACTCGTTGAAAGTGCTACTTCTAACGAAATTAGACAGCCATTCGCAGAGAGTACATGTCTGTTATTAATACTCCATTACTGTCAGTAATTCCCGATGATTACTGCTCGATTCTCGGTTATAGGCTTACAATGTGATTACTTGAATTACGCTCATTACTTATATCGACCAGCAATAGCTACCGATTAACAATAGTATTACTTTCCAATTTCTCTTCGCATAAACAACATTCATTTAACCTTCAATGAAACTAAACTAAATTCATCCTGAATAAGCATTGCGAAATAGATCATTCTTCTTGGTTAGTTTGAGATTCATTAAAATATTGAATATTACAACCGGTGCAATATTGGAGCCTACAGAGTTCAAAGGGTTAAAACAACCTGGAATATAATCCAACAAGGCTATCGACGTCAATATTCATCCCAAATTTGGAACAAAAACGTCACGACGTGTACCACGTCTTTCCAGCGCAAGTTAACCCTTTGCACTCCAGAGGCGCCTTCCAGTCGCCATTCGATTTGACCCAAGAGCAAAAATATCATTGACATTTCATCAAAAAATAATGAATATTTCTCTCGAGAAATATTCTCGAGTGCAAAGGGTTAAAGGTTGAGAAACACTTGCGGGCGGAACGCGGGAGGAAGAGGACGCGGTGACGGAACGCGTAGCCGAGGCGCGCGCGGCAGGGTGGCGCGTCTGCGGGGGTTAAAAACTGGCTCGAGAGAGAGACAGTTCCGCCAGGACGAGCGAACGACGAGGAAAATGGACGGCGGAGGGTGGTTCAAGGGACGAGACAGTCCGGGGGATGGTTTCTCCGCGGCGCGAATAAGAGAGGAAATAGGGAGGAAGGAGGGCTAGAGGGAAACACGCCGGTACACACGCCGGAGCTTCCGAAGTTATTCGCAACAGGCAGCTCCGCTAGTCTCTGCCTCGTGGAATTCTACGCTCCGCTTTCCGTTCGCCTCCCTCCGGCCTCCGTTTCCCTCCCTGCCGCTCCGTTCCGCCGCGCTTGCACTTCCTCCCGCTCTCCCCCCCGCCGTCCACACTTCCTCCGACCGATCGTCCCTGTTTTAATGGCCACCAGAACCTCGCTATCGCGCGCTCGGCACTCGTGAACCGCACTAGGGGGATTCTTCGCCGAGGTTTTCGCTGCTCGATGTTTTCGGGAAATGCGTTGCACCGATGCGTTTGGTAAATTGATCGTTGACTTGAGAATTGGATTGGTGCTCTGATTGACGTATCGATTTGTCGAGTTGATCGATGAGATGAGTGAATCGTCGTTGGGAATGTTGATTGATGTTTTGTAGGATAACGTTGATACGAGATCTTTTTGGGAGGAAGTTTGAGGTTTGAAGGGTTGCGGAGGTTTGGTATTGGATTAGGAAATATTGTTTAAGGATTGAGTTTTATTGAAGCAAGCAGGATGTCTATATTTGAAATTCTAGTTAAGTTTGTTCTATTATTCCGCTATTCGCGTACCGTGGATGCTTAGTTACCGAGCTTCCGTTTTCACGCTTGTAAGCCGACCATAAAACGACAGAAGTTCCCGGGGAATCTAAAAGTACCGTTAGCTTATTATCATCCCATTAAAATCCATAACAGAAGGAATGAATAACCGTTTAACTGCTGTATCGCGAAATTACCGGAGGAAACTGTGATCCTGCATAAAGATCCGTAGTCTAGTTACCTCCGTCGCGGACGAGTGAACCAGTTTCTCTAAGGTAAAAAGCCGTCGTAACGTTTTACGGACGTTAGAGGAGCTCGCGATCGATCGCGTTGCTCGCGAGCGAGTCAAAGGACGTATCAGCGGCGTATACCGGCTGGATAATATTTGCGAAAGGTCAGAGCTTACGTTTGAATATCTCAAGAGCGATGAATGTAAACCCGGTTGTCCTTCCTGCGCTCGGATCGACCAGCCGGCTACCCCAGACCCGCTTAACGCTGCACCGTTTAATTATTATGCAACTTGACAACGTTGAAACGCCGCGTCGCCGCAATCACGGGCGTCTTCCAGCTGGAAATTGCTTCGACTGCGACAGCCGTGGCTCGCTGCCGCGATCATAGGTCTCTCCTCGCTTTGCTAATTCCTCCCGTCTCTCCGGCCGCAGTTTGCCCGTGATTGCCACGAACCTTTGTAGTTCACCTGCCTCCTCTGCCTCCGCTGCCTCCTCCTCCTCTGCCTCACTCTCCTTGCCTGTCCCGAAGATTCCTCCGGAGAGTGGCTTTGACGATTTCGAGGATCGAGTGTCGGGAATATTGTCTCCTATAAAATGGACTCCGCGACAATTTAACCATTATTAGGTCGTGTCAATTTGTTGCGGGTGATATTGAGCGTCCGGATGGTTGTTACTTACTCTTCTTTTTGGGCATCGGGGAACTTCGTTGTGTTGGAGTCTTTGGATTTTTGGAGCTTTGAGTGTTTGAGTTATTGATTCTTGGAGTCTTGGAGTCTTTGAGTCTTTGGGTCTTTAAGTTCTTAAGTCTTTGAGTCTTTGAGTCTTTGAGTTCTTGAGTCCTTGAGTCTTCAGTCTTTGATTCTTTGAGTTTTAGACTTCTAGAGTCTTTGAATCTTTCAACCTTTGAATCTCTGAGTTCTAGAGTCTTTGAATTTTGAAGTCTTTGAGTCTTTGAGTTTTAGACTTCTAGAGTCTTTGAATCTGAGTTCTAAAGTCCTAGACTCCTTGAACTTTAAAGTCTTCGAATCTTTGAATCTTCGGATCTTTGAAAATCTGAATTTTGAAGTCCTCAAAACTCAGAAGAATAGATATCCTCCACAACCAGACTGCCATTCTCAAATCCACCAAGAACACTCATAAAATGCTTGCAAACTTCTAGAAGCAACTATAGCCAACCTGTTTAATTACTTGCTACCTCAGCGTCATTAATCAACCGTCCCACAGCAAAAAGAGACCTCTTCCGAAATCTTCTCAAACCTGTCGCTTCTAGTTCGAGCAAACCGCAGCACCGAATAATAGAAAATCAATTGAGCCGACAGTCCTCCGGCAGGATTCACAAGAAACAATTAGGACCGTGTGATAATCATCGGTCTCTCACCGTCTTCCGGCGACGAACCGGGGTTCGAGTGTTTTTCAACGATTCCCTCTGTTCGTATCCCCTGGCGGCGGTTCGGTTTCCGTAATTAGGTAAACCGCGGCGCTAAGTGGTTCGTTTGCTTACGTGCTTCTCGGCGTTTGCCCGGTTTAATTAATTCCCGCGATGATAGCACTTTTTGCTTCGGCGCGCCGTGATTCGCGCAGCTGAACCGGGTCGAGTTAAGCCGAATAGACGGTAGCAGCACGTGCCAGAAGTAGCTAAACGGGCTGATAGATAATAGACGCGGACGATTGTCCGTTCAAGCGAGCCGGCTGAATGGGTGGCCTCGTGCGCGCAGCATCTCTATCGCAGAGCTGCTCGCGACTCGAAGCCTCGTTAACATTACAGTCACTGTGCTGTCGAATTCACTTCCTCGAATTCTTCTGTAAGAACTCTAACCCTTTGCGGTCCGAAGTGCTCTTGATTTCTCACTTTGAGGTTTACGTCATTAGTTCTTTCAATTACAGCTTGATATGACGCTCTATTTATTTATTCAAGAATATTTGGGAACACAAATAAATATAGAAAAAATTGTTAAAACAGGTAGACTCGACATAGGACTGCTAAGGGCTGAAATTACAATTAGAATTCTAACTGACGTATAATCCAGTTTGGGCATTGTTAACTCAACTTCCTTACTAATTTTTCACAATAGCTTTCTGTACTGAATGAACAATTCAGGAATGAGTCAATTTGACATGTTAAATTATTTAACTGTTGATGAGTTTACTTCATTAGTGATTTCTCATAGTTCTCCACGTGATCCAATTGAAGACTGTAGAATACTCTCATCTTCGAATTTTCATCTATAACACTAAATCCTTAACCCTTTGAACTCCAAGGCCCCAATATTGCATAATATTAAATATTTCAATGAATCAAAGAAACTACCCTAAAATTAGATTCTCCACACATCCAAATTTTCTACTAAGGAAACTAAAAGATCGAAGGAATGTTATAGCATTTTTCAATTTCACTAGAAATACCATAAAAATTGCAGTTGCTGATAAATTACAAAACTATCTGTTTAAGGGTTAATATAGATCGAGCAACAATAACAATACAAAATATCCACTTCATCGCTTTAAAAAATACCTCTACGAACCATCTCGTCAATCTTACCTCAACAATCAAATCCCAGGACGCAGCTCTAAACAATTAAATCACCCTTCCACAGCATTATCCCAACACCACCATCGAAAGTGACCGACAAAAAGTGTCTGCCCATCAGACTCTATTTACCCAAGAATAAAATCCCTCCTTAGTTCCCCGATTAATTCGAGTCTTCCAGCCATTATACTCAAACGGCTGAGAACGAGCCGGTCCTCGGCGAAGAGTTGCCCGCCCCATTATTTCACCAACTTCCCTATTATTTCGCTCGCGTTAATTACGCTCCCGCTTCTGCCCGTCGCCGAGTCCCTTTTCACCATCCCCGGTGCGGTCCATCGAAAATATTCTCGGTCGAAGAATCGTCCCGATGAAAATAGATCGGCGTTCGGACCGCGAACTCAACAAAAATCCGCGCCGCACCGCGTTGGCCTTTGAATAAAATATTCCATCGAACCGCCGGCACACAGGGCAGCCGCGCGTCTCGCGCGCAATTTTTCAGTCGCTCCGCTTTCTCTCTTTTGCGTTGGCAATTACACGGGCGCGTCGTCAAAGCGTTTAATTCGATGAAAGGGCAGTCGGCTCGCGGGCCGGTTGCCACCCCCTTTACCAACCCCCTCGCTCCGCGATCCACTCGTCCCCTCCTCGTTTCTCGGCGCTCTCTTGTCCCCTTTCTCCTCCCTCCGCCTTTTCCCCCCGGAAACGTTTCGCGTTCGTTCCCAGCGGAACCGGATGCGCGGTCTTTCTTGCCGCGGTTGTCGACACGCACCACCGCAGCCGCCCCTCGCGTCCCCGCCGCGGGTTAACCCTTCGCGTACACCGAATTCAATTCTTTCGGATCCTTTTTTTCCCTGGAAGCTTTTTTCGCTGGAAATGTCGCTGCGGTTTGTTGATTTCAGTGTTTAGTATTTAATGTGATTCGTGATACGGAAACTTCAAATTTTGCTTGTTAACCCCTTGGCTATTTACTTTCGTTACTAAGTTTGTGTAATATTTTATCGACAGTTTGTAGGAAATTTCATTTGAAGATAATACATTGATAGCAAAATAGTTGTTTGTTTTGATCCATGGGTAATGAACAACATTGATTCTTAAATTAGTTTAGAAATCTTCATCACGAGTCTCACTCATTGTACGGCAAGGGGTTAACTGTATTGATTTTTTAGATAGAATATTCAGTTACATATCATGGAAACTTAGGTGATATTTTGCTCATTAACTGTATTGATTTTTAGGTAAAATATTCAGCTGTATTCAAGTTTGTGGTCATTTTCATGTATTTTGATATTTCTTTACATTTCCACTGCTTTGTAACGTGTACTGACCATGAGACGTTAATTCATTCAAAATTCAATTTGCGCATTACTAATCAATTTCTTCAATAATTCCTCAAAGCAACATCCGCCATCTTAACCTTTTATACTCGGGAAGTCTCTTAATCACCATTTGGTTTGATACAGTAAAATTATAAAGTTTGATCAAGTATCAAATTAAAATACTTTCGTCCCTTAATTTATCGATTAAATTATTCACAAGCGTCTACTATTTATGAAAGAGTGTTGAATATTGCTAACAAAAATCTTCCGAGTGCAAAAGGTTAATAACTAGAAAAAGAAGGAATCATGAATGCCTGATTTCGCCGCGCCTGGCAGTTTCAGCGTTAAAAACGTGTTACCTCCGCCTCGCAGTCAACCCTTCAATGTCCAATTTCCTCGGAACCGGTGACTAATGGCGGACGAAGTGCGTACTTACGCGCGCAGGCGGGTTCCGCGGGACGAGCCGGTGTTCCGTTGCAAACCGGAGGATCACGGGAGGTTAAAGAAACCTCCGGCAAACAGGTTCTGCTCCTTTTTCCGCGCGATCACCGGAACGAGCCGCATTAGCGCGGTGACAGATGAAAATAGATTCCAGCCGGCGATTACCCTTGTACCGTTTTCCTCTGGAATTAATGCCTCGAGCGGCCGGCATCGAACGATATCGACGATACCCAGCCGCGGTCCCAATAAGTCCGACATTCTGTCATTTAGAGACACAGGCGACGCGACTTTTATCTCCGTGGAATTTTAACCCTTTGCACTTGGCAGTTTTTCATTAGAAATATTTAACCCTTTGCACACGAAAGTTCTTTACTAGAAATATTTAACCCTTTGCACTTAGCAGTTTTTCACTAGAAATATTTAACCCTTTGCACACGAAAGTTTTTTACTAGAAATATTTAACCCTTTGCACTCGAAAGTTTTTCACTACAAATATTCAGTATTCTTCGAAGAAATACAGACGATGTTCTTTGAAACTAACGAGGAAACATATAAATTAAGAAGGAAAGTTATTTTATTTCAATAGTCCATATATTGATGCATCATACAAAGCTTAGTATTATATATAAGACTTTATAATTTTGCAAATCAAATGAAGTGGTGACTGAGAATCACCTCTCGAGTGCAAAGGGTTAAAATTGCGATAAGCAATCACATACACATTCGATTTGAGTCTATTTCTATGACAAAGTAATGTACTATCACTATTTTGTTTGAAATATCGTTATTGACAGATTGAATGGCAGTCCATCATTACTAGATAAGTGACCGTGATTCTACATAAAAATCAGGTCCGAAGGTTAATTTTTATTTATTTTAATTCAGTCATTCTATATTAGTACGAACTTCACGAGAAACGATTCCACGTAGAAACAGATCGAACGTCGTTAAAAAACCTACAACTCTAGTAACGAAACACAAGGGGATGATACGATGTAGAAAGTACATTGAAAATATAGTATAGACCCGAATCGGGCGTGTTACAGACAGGATTAGGCGTTAAAACATCAGCCGCTGAATTTCACCGTGATCGGAATATTGGTAATAGTATTACGGTAATCTACGGTAATCTGATTTAGGAGAATTATTCTGCCTCCGTTCCCATTAAGTTTCCACTGTTTAAAACGCTCGCGGTACACAGCCGCGAAGCGCCGGCCATATTAAAACTACAACAATTCTCGCGGCACGTTTCATGGCCCGGCTATCAGCGATTATTTATTCAGCCGGTGGAACTCGTTGATCAAGAGCTAAGAACTTCTCGTCGAGTTTTTCTGCGACAGTAATTACCACCGTGAATCAACAAGTCGCATCTAACGTCTTTTAATAAAACATCTTCCACCGGAATCATTATTTCAATGTTCACAGTCATTATTCCCCTGTATCAACAGTTTGATACAATCTTGGTTGTATTCGAAATGTATCGCAATATAAAGGAAAATAAATTGTCAATTTATTGACAAGATTTGTCATTGTTAAATCGTCATTGAATAAGGAATATCGTATAGAATGCGCAAAATTCTCATGACAGTGGACGTGTTGATTCTATAAGCATTTTCATGCCGAAGAATCGCCTCTCGAGAGATCGAGACAGATTCGTTAACCTCTTCGACACGCCGCGAACACGAAATAAAATTGTTAACGCTGGAAGAGCCGCGTGTATCTGCAACCTCGATCAGCAACTTCCTCCGTAAGAGTAAATAAACCTGGGAACAAGTGTAATGAATTTATCAGTAATTATGATTTTATCAGGCATAAAGATAGCGCTGATCCGACGGAGGAAACGAAGGGAAACCGGCCAGATAACGTCTCGGCAATATTTTCAAATGTTTAATAACTGGCCGTACAGTGAAAATAGGGACGAGATGATCTCCGCGAACGGTCCTTTAAGTGTTAATAGGCTTCCGGTAGGTAAACTGATAATTTCTGCCCGCAGCGCACGCTCGCGTTAACGTTTGCCGACCGAATGAGATCTCCCACCTTTCGCTTAACGTGCCTTTCCTTTCGTTGTAAGTCTTCAATTATTTGCATTTCATCAAATACGGTTTTTTGCAACAGTTTCTAAATTAATCCTTCGCACTCGAGAGGTGAGTTTCAGTCAACACTTGATTTCATCTAGTGAGTCTATGAAATTTGATATTCAATATTGAACTGTATACTGCATCGGTGTGTAAAATATTGGGATAAAACAGCTTTGTCAATTCACTTGGGATTTCTTTGAGTTAATCTCAGAAAATGTCTGTTAGATTAGGAAATGTTAAATATTTCCGACGAAATACTTCCGAGTGCAAAGGGTTAATTGAACGAGTTCAACTGAAGATGATGCAGGAGGTTATAGTTCTTTTTAGGCGTAAGTTAACCCTTTGCACTCGAGGGGTGATTCTCAGTCACCACTTCGTTTGATTTGCAAAATTATAAAGTCTTATGTATAATACTAAGCTTTGTATGATGCATCAATGTATGGACTATTGAAATAAAATAACTTTCCTTCTTAATTTATATGTTTCCTCGTTAGTTTCAAAGAACATCGTCTGTATTTCTTCGAAGAATACTGAATATTTGTAGTGAAAAACTTTCGAGTGCAAAGGGTTAATATTTCGTCAGATACTGAAGTAGTGAAACATTGTTCATTACAAAGTGCGATAACTTTGAAAGGGTTAAATCGTTCGCATAGTGATTTATACGTCTAATTCGTAATGAAACAACGAAACGAAATGTTATATTCGTTTTCCAGCAAATGTTCGAATGTTATTCGGTTTCCAGCGACGAAACGAATGTTACACTCGTTTTCCAGCGAAGGCTGGATCACATTTTAGAGGCACGCCGGAATTGCGCCGACCACATCAACAATAAACCTCAGGAACCAAGAAAAACCGGCGCCCCCGCCGCCGAAAAGCAAGGAAAAACAACAAAAGCGATATTATCGGGAGCTCGCCAGCAAAACGAATCAGAATTCATGCGCTCGGTGGATCGATCGTTCGCGCTTTCCATCACGCCCCTCCCTGTCCCACGGTTTTATCAATTTTCCGCGGGGCTTCCGTGTCGACCGCGGCGGAGTTCTGAAGTCAATCAAAACTTCCGACGCGATTTCGTTTAATAAATCAATAAAATCGGACCGGGGCATCGCGGTTCCATTTGATCGTTGCATTTTCCACCTTCACCCATCTCCTTTTTTTAATTGTCTTTCACTCCACCGTGGAAGCGATAAGAATACTGCTATGCAGACTTTTCTATATTAACCCTTTGCACTCCGAACATTTCAAATGCAATAGTTCATTTCTATAGAGAAACGTTCGAGGACCTAAAATTTCGCTTTGAAAGAGGAAAATTACAAGTATGCATGGACTTACGTCTTTTAATTTGTTCTGTCAATTTCCTATATTCGAATAGAAAGAAGAATTTTACAGTTTGAGAGTAATGTTACGTGACATCTGATGCAAATTGTGTCTATAGCAGAGCCAACTACCGTAGTTTTTCTGTTTATTATTGATATCTTCAAAGCATTGAATATTCGAAATGATTTTGAAAATAAATAGCTTTGACTTGAATACTATAATGAAAGTCCGAAGAAATCAAAAATAATTGTTAGAATTTTTATAGGGATTACATGTCAGTATTAAATCCTCGGTAGTTCTAGTGTTAATTAATTTACAATTCAGTTCGCCTATTGCGAAATCAATTTCCTTAATGCATTATCAGGAACATATATCTTTCTAATAATTTCGAAGAGAGGAAATCTGGAATGGGACATTTTCCCATCCGGTAGTTTTAGTTAAAATAGAAAGGCGCAGGAGGAAGTTTTTCAGAGAAGCGCAGTAGCATAAAAGTTGTAAACCGCTGCGCTAAGCGACCTTAGGCACGGCTCGCATCGACGGGCACCGACGAGGACGCAGGACAGCGTGTTTAGGGTCGACGACCCCCGGCACATCCGCGTTCGGCGCTTCACGTGCTTTCCCGCTTTATCTTCCTGGCCTCCCTCTCCCTCGCTGCTTTCCATGCCTCCCCCGCTCCGGCCGTTCCTCGAGCGAGCGTCTCCGAGGCTGAAGCCTCTCGCTGATCGAGGGTGAAAGGACCCTCGTCTCTACTGCTTCGGATCATTCAATAAATAATGTCTTCTCCTCTCGGTTTCGGTCAATAATGCTGGGTTATTCGATGGTAACCTCTTCGCTGGCGAACGATGCGTGTACGAGTTCGAGGAAGCTGATCCGATGACGACACACTTCACGGTTGTTCGAATTGCTTCTTGCTTTTGGGGATTATACTATTATACTATTATATATTATATAATCATTACATTATACTAAATATAATATTCATCTCCAAGTTCTAAATCTCTTTGGTAGCTAAAATTAGTAACGAAGATTGATATTCCTCAAAATTGAAATGTCGGTTAACCCTTTGCAGACGAAGATTCTCTGAACTATACAAACCTTTTGTAGATTTTGTCAAGTCACTACGAATGCCTAAATAACATGGAACAAGGAAATTATGTACTGGTTTCTTGCTGTTCGAGTAGCTGAATCATTTGTCTGCAACTTAGTATTACATGAAATTTTGATCTCGGTATACGACTTGATACGATTAATATGCAATTCAAAAAATTGTAATAGATTATTTTCAGTTTCTTCAGATATTCATTACAGTACTGAAATGAAACTATTTTCAAAATCATTTCGAATATTCAATGCTTCGAAGATATCAATACCTAACCAAAAAATTCGAAACCAGTCATTTTGACTGATAGTTCTAGTGTTAAGAATATAATTAACCCCTTGACTATTACTTTCGCAACTAAGCTCGTGTAATATTTTACCATCGACAATTTGGAAGAACTGCAACAAAATTTTCCCTTCTACTTCAAGTGGAAACTTCATTTGAAGATAATACATTGATGATAGCAAAATATTTGTTTTGATCCGTGGGTAACATTGATTGTTAAATTACTCTATAAATCTTCATCTCGAGTCTCCCTCGTCATTGTATAACAAGGGGTTAATATTCACCGAGTCACGAATCGAATATCTAAACCGCCAATTAAAAATACACAGAATCCATCTGCCAGATTTCTGGTTGCTCTATGGCCACTTTCCTCGGTATTTCCCATGGTCCCCTCGCCGGTCCTCATAACCAGCCACCGCACACTTGGTCCGTTCTTCGAGTAGCATCTCCGCGGCTTTAGGCCCGCGCTCCTCGATCGAGGGTGAAAGGACCCTCGTCTCCGCGCCCCTCCTTCTTCCTTCCGCTCTTTCCTCGTTCCTCCTCGTTTCTGGACGACCCTCGAGAGAGTTCCACGCGCGATTACGCCGGTCACCGACTTAAACGCGAGCAGATAGAGAGATTCGTGGCCGGACAGGATGTCGATATTTCGGTGACTCTCTCCTGCTCGATGATAAACGCGGTATCGCGCCGGTCCCCGTGAATGGGACGCTCTGATACGGACGTGCGCCGGCTATTTTTACGCCGGCGAGTTATTTAATGCGTGACTCGCCGGCCGCCTGACCAATGATCGCGTAGGAACTTCGTTAGCCCCTTGCCCTACAATAACGAGCGAGGCTCGTCGTGAATATTTTCAACGTGATTCAACAAATGTATGTATTACTCGGTTCGTTCGAATTCGAAGTGAATATTACTTAATCCTTAGCAGTCCTATGTCGAGTCATACTCGACATTCTATTTTGCAACCTCTACCTTTTAACAATTTTTTCTATATTTATTTGTAGTCTCACAATTGTACCATTTAAAGGTAACATTTCACTGACTTCCAAATATTGAATAAATAAATAGATCGTCATATTAAGTTGTAATTGAATGAACTAATGACGTGAACCTCAAAGTGAGAAACCAAGAGCACTTCGAACTGGAACTACCGAATGTTTAACGCTTTGCAGACGAAGATTCTTTGAAATATACAAAACATTCAGCAGACGAAGCTAAATCATACACCAATTGCTTGAATAATAGAAAACCCAGAAAGTACGTGCTGATCTCTTGCTGTTTGAATAATTAAATCATTTGTTGGCGACTTAAGCTTCGAAATATCATTTCATCTCGCCGAAATGACATTCGTCACAATTATGCCATTTAAAGGTAAAATTTCACTGACTTCCAAATATTCTTGAATAAATAAATAGAGCGTCATATTAAGTTGTAATTGAATGAACTAACGTCAACGCAAATGGTTGACACTAGAACTACTGAACATTTAATACGGTTGATACGTAATCTCTATAAAAATTGTAACAATAGATTATTTTCAGTTCGTTTGGATATTCATCATAGTACTCAAGTAACTATTTAGTTCCAAAATCGAAAGGGTTAATTTTGCACTGCATAGATTTCGTTATAATCACGAAGAAAAAGTCGGCCCATAGAGGGTTAACAGTACGATATGTCAGCGGAACGGATGAACGAGGACACCGTTCGCCTTAGGTTCTCCCGACGATGACTTTTAATTGTATAGAAATTGAAGGGGTGGAAGAGGAATTCTGGTGACCGGTTGGCAGGCTGACAAAAAAGGGGAGAAGGAGCTGTCTGCTTGGATAACAGACAGGATAGTCTTAACTAGAGCGGAAAAAGGATCCGTCTACTCGGATATAGACCGACACCCTTAAATAGGGCGCAGCCCGTTAAGGGTTGCCCGACAGAATTCTTTTTGCCAAATGGGACGAAAGCTGTATCTCCGGAGGGTAGAGCTACGAGGTGTTCAGACACCCCGAGAATGGGCTTCTAAGACGTAATAGGGGGCGAAGGAATCTCTGCTGATCCTGACCAATTGAGCCACTCGGCTATCTTCGGATTCTTATCCCTCTATCACTGCTATACCCCTAAATTACATCTAATTTAGAACCCTGAGCCCTTTGTTCTTCGTTCTACGCTGACTGACAGCCAATCAACTTTTTATTTCGTAGATGCGGGACGAATATTCAGGTACACGCGGTTGCGTTGGTGATTGAGGTTATCAGTGACGATAGCATGTACTTTGCTCCTTTTGTAAATCGTTAATGGCAAAGTGGATCCTATGGCAAGGGGTCAATTGGAAATTTGAATTTTTTTTAGGAGTAATTTTGAATATTTAGAATATTTGGAAATTTGAAAATACGGATATTAAGATTTTGAAACATTCAAATATTTAAAAATTCACACATACAAATATTCAGAAATTCAAACATTCAAGCATTCAAGCATTCAAGCATTCAAACATTCAAAAATTCAATCATCCAAATATTCAACAATTCAAACATTCAAAAATCATCTGAATATTCAACAATTCAACAATTCAACAATTCAACAATTCAAAAATCATCTGAATATTCAACAATTCAAGCATCAAAAAATCCAAACAACTAAATTTTCAATACAAAACCCACCTACTTATCACACGCTGGCAACATCGAATCAACAAATTACGCCGCGTCGACGTCAGTTCAGAAACCCTTCGCAGCGTGCGGGGTCCCAAAGCGAAGACCTTTCAAAAGGGAAACCGATGATCGCGTTTCCCGTGCCAGCGGATAAATCCCCGATTGATCTGTCTTCGATTCCCGATCGCGCGGAAGAGGAAAGTGAAAGCGTCAGCTGGGAATGCCGGAGGAACAGGAACACGGCGCACGGTGACAAAGAAACCGTCGGAGGAGGCGAGCGAAGCGCGCGTGAAACAGCAGTTTCAGAGATCAATGAACGATTGTTCCTACCTCGCCTCGCATCGTTCGTGTTCTACAGGTTGCCGCGGCACGCGTTCGCGCCCCTCCCCCGCGTACGTTCTTCTTGTTGATTCTAATCGAGAGCGTTCCGCTCTTCTTATCCGCCCGAGCTCGTTCCCTCTTTTTTTCCCTTTCTTGTTCCCTTCGGGTATTTTTTTATCGGCGACTTCGTTAGCCAGTCTCATTCCTCGAACGACAGAGATATATTCAGTTAGAACGTGACTATCTTTTTCCTTCATATTCTCACTGTGTTCCTTGTCTCTTTTGTCTGTTATTTTTCTTGTTCACTTCTCTCTTTCTTTGACTTCCCACTTTTCCCTTTCTTTCCTCAACACGTCGAATGCCATGGGGTCTCCGGTGACTCCAACCAAATCGAATTACTATAGTTCACTCAATTAATACTTAGAACTGCAGATTGTTTTGTAATCTATCGGCAACTGCGACTAATTTTTATAGTATTCCTAGCGAAAATGAGAAATGCTGTGTTTCTTCGATCTTTTATTTTCCTTAGTAGAAAATTTGGATTTGTGGAATATCGAATAATTTTAGGGTGGTTTCTTTAAGATTCATTGAAACATTTAACCCTTTGCACTCGGAAGTTTTTCACCAGAAATATTTTAACATTCTCTGATGAGATAAAATCTCAACAAAGCTATTTTATTTGAATATTTCTCGAAATGATGCATTATGGGAAATATAATATTAAATATCAAATTTTATGGTTTTACTGTATGAAATCAAGTGGTGTGAGTCACATCTCTCTTAGAATTGAATTATTGATATATATTGAGAATTCTTAGATCCCGTTTCAAAATGGAGAACTGAAGCTTATAATTAACTGAACCTTAAAATATAATTAAAATATTAACGAATATTTGAAAACTCGATTGCACTCGCGAATAATTTCATCGAATAAAGTATACTAACGTATTCCTTAATTTTCTGTTGCAGAGATTTGGTGAAGTCGGATCTGCTGTTGTCCGAGGACAGCGAGGATGAAACGACCAAGGTAATTAACGCCCCGAATTAACTAACCAGATTCAAACTTGAGCGTATGGGCGCGTGTCCAATGTTCCGTAGTGTAAATTCATGTACAACTTAATACTGTGTGCTCCTTTGGTCTCGCTTGCTATTCTGTTCATAACGAATTCAGAACCTAGTACGATTGCCGAGCGATGTATCGATTGTCGAATAAACGACACGAGTCGAACGGATAGGGGTGAGCGATCACGACGACCCGGTCAGGATTAATTGATTAATCGTTACGGTCTTTCTTTTCGCAGGGTACGTTGTCACGGACGACAAGGGGCAGCAGGAGCCCCGACCTCACGGTCGAGTAAGTACCGATTCTCCGCGTGCAATTATTAATTAGCCCCGCAATCGCACTTCAATCGATTCATTGATACACTTCCACGCTCCTTAACGAACGTACCGATAGAAATCCTGATTTTCTTGTCCGAGCTGTCGGAAGTTTCACTTTCGAGCTAACTAATTTACTGTAACAATGAACAATCTGTTCCTCCATCGAATTTCAAGGAAATTATATAATCTAGAGATTGTTATTCAACGGTACTCCGCGAAAGAAAACATCCGAAGTTCCTCAACTTACACATTGCAGTAACAATAACATCGAAGATACTAATCGGATGTGATCTATTTGTCTCGACACATATTTTACTTTAGTTTCTATTGTTTCCCTATGTTCTTTATACTCCAGACACAAAACAATCATTACTAAATTATCACTTAACCCCTTAACTTGTATGCTCGAGTTAATTCGAGCTAAACAGGCCAAACTGTGCACACTCGAGATAATTCGAGCGGCGTTGTATTTTATGCTGCTATAATTTTTCACGCTCGAATATAATCGGGAATTGGAAATAACAATGTGGAAGCAAGGAAAAAAAATTGTTTCATTGATATTTATCATTTACATGGGATCGTAAGCTATAACACTTATTTATTCAGGAATAAAATATAGCCTTTTTCCATGGAACAAAAGCGGAGTATATCAAGATTGATTTCTTTTGGCCGGTTTTTTTCAAGAAAACTGTGCGTTAAGGGGTTAAACATCATCTAGGGTACTTCTAAGTGAGATGGCTCTCGTTTGAATGTCAATTCCCAACCCTTAACACTAGGTTTAGAGACATTTATTGTACACTTCATTCTATTATTCCTAAAAGAATCGATGCTCGTTTATGTAGATTGTGAAAACTGGAGATTCGACAGTAGGTAATTGGGGTACATGTCAGTGTGATCAATCAAAATCGGCGCAAACATTTACAAAATAATATTTCTAAAATCCAATATGCCTCAATTTCACGCGTTTCGTAAACCTAGTGTTAACCTACGCTAAAAGTTCTAGATAAAAGCGCTTTATTTTCAAAAAATGTTCCCCGACCTTACAATGTTCGGTCGGGGGTAGATATAATGGTGCCTTTAAAAGGCTAATCACATAAATTGTATATGTAAGATTAATTACATTAGTAACATACAATTGTGGCTAATATAATAAAAATTCTAGACACCACATACATAACACAATATTTAAAAACCTGCGCCATCTCACCAGACTTACCCCACGCTTTCAAGAGATTCCATTGAAACTAGAAGTCATCGAAAACTGCCCAACGAATGCGTTAACAAAAATATCCGATTTCCAGCTTGTCGACACCCTTGATACCAGCGATGACGCCCGCCCCGCCGCCGTTGGCGCCCATGTCTCCCATGGGGCTGTCGCCGGTGGGACCGTTGTCGCCGCCGAGGCCGTTGAGCCCGGTGAGGCCGCCGACTCCTCCGAAGCAGGTGACGCCAAAACAGGCGCTGTCGCCTCCGCCGGTGAGCCCTTTGCAGTCGAAGAGCTCGCCAAGTCCCACGATGCACCATCAGAGGCCGCCCAGCCCGCCGGGCCAGGCGCCGCAGAGCTCCGGAAGCGCGAGCTCCAGCTCCGATTCCGGGTCCGAGTCCGGCTCGGAGAGCAGCGACGACTCCGAGGACGAGGTCAGTCCTCCGCCCACGAAGGGACCCTCGACACCACCCTCGGTGTCGCCGAAGACCGACAATCTGATCGAGGAGCCGCTGCCTGCGATAGAGGAGTCGACGCATAACCAAACCAGGTGGAACCTCAGATCGTTCTTCGACAAGACGGCTGCGTCCCATGGGGAACAGAACACGGAGAACAAGCAGACGCAGGTATGTCTTGATCTTTGGAGTTTTAGGAGTTTGTTGGAGATTCGGAGATTTGATGAGGTCTTGCGCAATTTTGCTTTCGTCTGTTTCGTGGGGATATGTACGTTAACACATGAGCGCCGGCGACTTAACCTCTTGCCCTATGATTTATTTCTTAGCTATGATGTAACTACTTTATCGTTAATAATTCATTAGGAAATGACACAATTTCTACTTATTCTACGTGTACTTTTCCTTCAAGGGCCGGCGCTCAGTGTGTTAAGTTTATTCCGTAGAGTGATGCATTTCAGAATCGTGTAATGTAACAGTTGTAGTCATTGGAAATTTTGGGGAAACATCTGACGGTTTTCTCTTGTTCTACGTGTCTTGCATTAACCCTTGCACTCGAGAGGTGCCTCTCACTCACCATTTGATTTCATACAGTAAAACTATGAAATTTTTTATTTAATATTATACATAACGCATCAATTTGAGAGTTAGTTTTATAAATTGTCTTTATCCCATTAGGAAATCTTGAAATATTTCTAGTGAAAACTTCCGAGTGCAAAGGGTTAATTACTTATAAGAGGTCACGTTAGTCAAGCCGAGCTTTGGTTCAGAAGTGAAGACAAGGGGTTGGACCCAACGCTAGATCCTCGGCGTGCGTCAATGATGACGTCGAAGCCGAGCGTTGCAAGTGAGAGTGTCCTTTTCTTCACTTTCGAACCATCAGTCATTGATACGTGAACACGTACCAACTTCAGCCTACGGTAGCAAAGGGTTTAACCAAGATGCTTCTAATTTCCCAGGAGTGCGCCAGGCGGGAGGGTTCGCCGGCGGTGGCAGCGGACACCAGAACGCTCAGGGAGAAGACCAGCCACGACTGGAAGCTGGACGAAGCGTTCAAGAGGACGCGCACGGACCCGCTGATCACGATGTTGAGCGACAGCGACCATCACTCGGACCAAGAGAAGACGCAGCCGGCCGGGGAGAGCCTCGCGCCGGAGAAACCAAAGGTGGCCGACGCCAGGAAACGCGGCCGGCCCAGAAAGCCCACGAAGAGTCCCAAAGGCGGCCACCGGACGTCCGAGGAAGGTCTGAAGAACGGGAAGCCCAGGAGCAGAACGAGACCGGTGGGCAGTCCCGTGAAGAAGAAGCAGCCGATCTCGAAGGCGACCATCGCCACCAGCGACGACGGCAGCGACGACAGGTCCCAGGGTGCTTCCAGCGACTCCGACAGCGACAGGCCGGCCAGAGTGTCGCCGGTGGTCGCCACCATAACGGAGAAGAGGCGGTCCAGACTGAGCGGTTCTTCCAGCGAGGACGAGAGCCCGGCGAACGGGAAGACGAACAGCGTCTCCGACGATGATAACTCTCGCTGGAGGAGAGTCCCTATCAAGAGGAGCAAACTGGCCGACTCCCCGAAGAAGCAGGAGAAGAAGAAGAGCCCCGCCAAGGCTAAGTCCAGGAGGTCCAGCTCGAGGGTTACTGCAGCGGGCTCGGACTCCGATAGCGAGTCCGAGATTTCCGTCGAGAAGAAGAAGATCGCCAGGTGAGAAATTTGTGGTGCTTCTGGGTTATGCGGAGGTCGGAGGATAATGGAGGATTAGTTTGACCTGGACTAATTTGTATACTGGAGTAGCGTCATTGTCAGTCTTATGTGTGAATTACCTTGGGTTTTTAGTATATTTTGAGATTGAAGTGGTTTAACCCCTTGCCCTACGAGTGAGACTCGTGAATTTTCATGATTCAAGAAATATATATTAGTTCATTCGAATTCAAAGTAAATATTATTCTTCTGTAATCACCTGTTGTACTTAAGGAAATATAGGCGTAACGTATGCTTAGAATTTTTCTCTTTTTCCAATAAATTATTAATGACGAAGTAACCGTATCGATCAGAGTTGAGAAAGAAATCATAGGTCAAGGGGCTAATGGAGGGGCGTGTATAGGTATGCATAATGTAAAGATACGTGAATGTTGGTTATTCTGTTGAAAAATTCTGTACAATTTCCATTCCGATCAATCCGACTGATACGAAGCGGAATACTTCGAACTGAACACCTGCGTGCGTCGATGCGACTTACAGTTAGTGAAACGCGAGCGAAATGTAAATAAAACAGTGGCTCGTCGAATTGATGTACACAGTGTTCATACATTTGAACAATAGGGTCACGTCAATTCGAGTCATACAGAATTTTATAAACATTATTCGGTAGACGTTGCATAGAATTCATACAGAATTTTATAGACATTATTCGGTAGACGTTGCATAGTTAAATTTCCGATTTCTGAACCCTAAACGGACTAACATCAACCCTTCTAACAATAGAATAAATATAGCAAACGTACGTACTCCTTAAGTTTCAGATTAAACAAATACAGAATAATCATCAAATTCTTTTCTCCGCCTAAATTATTAACGACAAAGTAGTCTTATCAAGCACTGTGAAATAAATCATAGAACAAATGGTTCCACCACCCACATGTCCAAACCACCCATCACCTAATCACCCTTCACGCGATCAAAGTACACGTCAGCCCTCCGAACAGTAATTTCAATTTCCCCGCAGGGTGCCGCCAAGGCCGAGAGCACCGCCGACACGTATAACATCCCCAGAGAACTCGGACAGCGACAACAGTCCAGGCCCGAAGCTGCAGGAGGAGGACGCGGGCAACGTGCAAGACAAGAAGAAGAGCGACACCCTCCGCAGGGTGTTCTCCACCTCGGTGGGCGGAGGAAAGGGCGGCGGCAAAGGCGGGAAGGGCGGCAAAGGTGGAGGGAAGTGTGGCATCTACGTGGAGGAGTACACGACCTCGGCCAACACACCCACCGGCGGCGAGAGCCCGTACAAGAGACCGTCGTCGCAGGCGTCCAGCGTGATCCAGTCGTTCCCGCCGTTGACGTACGTGGACGGCGTGCCGAGCCTGATGTGCAGGATCGACCTGAGCAGGCTGCCGCACATATCGCAGCTGTCCAGGGGCCAGGAGTTCAGGGAGCGCACCGAGCTGCCGGACACCAGGCCGTCCTCGAAGCAGCCGTCCGCTCTGGCCGCCCAGCCGCCGCGGCCGCCCACGCCGGAAGAGGGCGAGATCGTGGACACGCCGCCCCCGCAGCAGCTGCCATCCGACGCGAGGATCCACGGCGACGTGACCGTCGACGGTGACCACAAGAACCGCGCTGTGATCAAGGGCGAACCGATATCGGACTCGAAGAGCGGGATCGGCGGTGTCGTCGTCGGTGCTGGTGCTAGTGCGAGTGGTAGTGGTGCTAGTGGCGCGGGCACCGCGCCCAAGAGGAAACGTAACCCGAGTTGTAGTTCTGTGTCCAGTTTGAGTACTGTGTGTTCCGTCGAGTCGAAGGCGAAGGGCTCGGCCGAGCACAAGGAGAAGAAGAAGCGGAAGAGGAAACACGCTGACATCGAGGCCGTCGCATCCAGGCCGTCTTCTAGTCAGGTGAGCCGGGCTGGTTTTCATCTTGTCGCCGGTATCGCGTTCGTACTGGCTTGTGGGAATAGAGTATAGGTGGACGCGTTTGTTTACTGGTGCATACATGTTGGAACTTCATTTGAGAAGCTTTATGATATATAGTTTTTGAAAAGATACAATTCTTATTATAGTCAGTATTCTCATGAAATAAGTGGATTCTTTTTGTTAAAATGATTATTCTATTGTAGAGAATGTGAGTAGTATAAAATAACATTGAGTAGAAAATAGAAAAGTATATGCTAACAGTGCTCGTTAAGATCTTTTAATTTCCAAATGAAAGTTTCATTTTATGAGAAATATTTCTATCACGCGTTCTATGCGATACTCCATTGCACGTTACACTTGCGAAGAGTGACTTCTCAGTCTTAAGAGAACGTACGAGGCGCACCGTACAATGGCGCAATAAACACGATAACGTATCCCGGCCGCAACATGAACATAGAATCACGCGAATTAAGCGCGGCGCTCGACGTGTGAATAGAATCCGCGAAGGTACACACGATGCGGCTTATTACAACACAAATATTGTTAATGTCCCTTCCGCAGCAGAGTGGTATACAACCAACGAACCATGAACGGGAAGAGAAACCCGACACGAGTCTCCTGCCGCCACCGCCCCCGCCTCAACGCGTCTATTATTCCTACTTCAACCCTCAGAACGAAGTTTTAGAGGATCAGGATAGGTGGTAAGTAACAGCTCATCCCATTCGAAACGTACTTTACGCCGCGTCCGTCCAGTGAATCGTTCGATTTCCTACGTCCGCCGTGTTATTCGTGCTTTCAGGGACCAGAATCAGTACCTGATGGAAGCGAAACGGCTGAAGCACAGCGCCGACAAGGAGTGCGAGCTCACCGCGCAAGGTATGCTATACCTAGAGGCCGTTCTCTGCTTCCTGCTCACTGGCAACGCGATGGAGTCGGATCCCGTCACCGAGAGGGCGTCGTTCACCATGTACAAGGATACTCTAAGCCTCATCAAGTGAGTAGATCTCTAATTAACCAGGGGTAGGCAGCGCGGCGTGTTTCTTTCTAATTAAACCGATCTACGATTTTTCGTTCCTCCCCTTCTCGCCAGGTACATCTCCTCGAAGTTCAAGAGCCAGCAGAACAACTCGCCCGAGAGCAGTATACATAACAAGCTGGCCATTCTAAGGTAAGCACCCCCGAACCACTCGTGAAACCTTTTCGTCCTGTCGCTGGCGCGTTTCGGGACCGCGTCTCATCCCCTCTCGTTGTTCCAGCCTCTTTTGCCAGTCCCTCATATACTTGAAGCTCTTCAAGATGCGTAAACACGAAGTCAAAGAGACACAGAAGATTCTGACAGACTATCATCAAAAGGTGAGCGGCATCATCCTTGGCAGGCTTTTCTGTTTTCTTCGTTCGAGTCGGTTTGTTCGGTGATTATTCATGAACGGCACGCGTCCGTGTGTTTAGCCCGCTCAGGCGACACCTGTGCAACCGGAGGGACAAGGGACGCCATCTCTGTCGCCCACGCCGTCGCCGGCCGGCTCCGTCGGGTCTGTCGGCAGCCAGAGTTCCGGGTACAGCAGCGGCGAACTGGCGAACCGAGGAGCTGCTTCCGGCCAGCCACAGGCAGCTCCGTATGTCAGCGTTCCACTCGGCGTCCACAACGCTATGGCGAAACAGAATTACCAGTTCAGCCTGCTGCTGAGTTGTCACGATCTATGGGATCAGGCGAATGCTCTGGTTACGGACATGCATAGAGGTGAGCTTGCTGTGTTTACTGATGATGTTTGCTTTCCGTTTGATATTCTTTGGCGTAAAGTTTCATGAACATGTTGTAGATGGAAAATTTAAATATTTTCTGCAATTATAAATGTAATTGTACGGCGACTGATATCTTTGAATAGATACTGCGATAAGATATTTAAGATAAGAGGTCTATGATACAACGCTGTCATCTTAGAGATTTGATTATCATTGGTTTAAAATAATTTCGCGATCTGAGTAAGCAAAAGTGGTCCTAAAGACACTTAAAAATTAGAGTGCTAGAGAAATTAGTATTTTTTCAATAGTTTACGATAGTACCAGTGCAGGAGGATTTATAGTTAATCATTTCCTTAACAATTTCCAGACTTCTTCATCGAGCTGGATGAAAAACTGGGACCCCTAACCCTGAAGAGCTCCCTGCGCGACTTGGTGCGCTACGTTCAGGCCGGCATAAAGAAGCTTCGTGATCTCTGACCACAGTGGCATAGCCCCCGACCACCCACCCCCAATTACATAACTTCTCTCCCGCAGAACATGGCGACCTATCCGACAATGTTCACGTAAAGAACGTCGCGACGACGGGTACCTAAAGCGCGGGGTGTCCAGCGCGGTGTTTCGTCGACGTTGCGCGCTAGAGGAGAAACTCCCTCGGCGGAGAGAGAGGGGAGCAGCAGCCGAGAGAAGTGTTCTGTCAATTCTTCCTCGGCGGACAGAGGAATTGTCCTCGTTGGGGTGAGCAGAAGGAAATTCGGTGGTCACGGGGGAGCGTTCGGCCGCGGGGAGGATCGTCGAGTGGACATCTCGCGAGCTCGCGGCTAACGGAAAGCAGTCGAGTGTCCTCCCGTTAAGGGCTGGACGGGGTTGTTTGGCGTACTTTTCGTTCGAACGGTTAGGCATCAACCTTATAGTCAATTTGGAAGCGAACTGGTCCGGCGGAGACGACGAATATTCGGAAAGAGGGATGTCCCGTTGAGATTTACTCTCGAGGAATTCGATTCGCGCGCCGTTCGCGCGTCGGGTATTTTTCAAGACCAAGAGGATCCAGTGGAGAGCGAAGCTAAGGGATGAAGATTTTGATACACGTGTGTGTTCGGGACGTAGGCGCACGGGAGATGTTGCTGGGAGCATTCAGTCGCCGGTTACATTTTGTAAATTACCGAGGATGAACCGAGGACGAACGAAGAGGATGACGAAGAGGAAGGACGAAGAGGATGAGCTACGGAAGAAGGAGTAAGAAGTGCCACAGATGCGCCGTGTGTTCTCGCTTCACGGTGAGCCGCAGCCGACGTTACCTGAAGCACGAGTCTCGTCTCGGCGATTCGAGTGCGACGAATACACAATGATATAAATATATACATATAATGCATATAGTTTATTACCTATATAAATATATAAATAATTATAAATATATAAATATATATATATAAATATGAATATATTTAATGAAAAGAGAACCAATGTGCGACGCGGCCGCCGCGTCTCGTTTTTAGCTGAATGATTAAAGAAAAAAAAAAATACAAACGAAGAAAGAGAAAGAGGATCGATGATTACGATGAATTTAGCGAGGCTGGAAGAATGAAAGTGTGAGAGAGCGAGCGAGAGAGAGAGAGAGAGAGAGAGAGAGAGAGAGAGAAAGAGGGAGAGGAAATAATAATATGCGCGATGCATTGTGTCCCCGTTCAGGGGGTGATTTGTATTACGCGCGAGCAACAAGATCAACGGTCGATCTACATCGACGCACTATAAACAAAATATTCTATAAATATTTATATATATATAAATATATAAATATATTGTCAGACGTCTGTGAAACGAACGGCGTTCGACTCTTTTGTAGATAGGTTATGGAAAGTTGTACGGGGAGGGGGTGAGAGGGGGAATATGCGAGGGTAGAGACGGAAGAGCGAGAGTGAGCGAGAGAAAGAGAGAGAATATAGACGGTGTTGTTTAGATTAGTCGAATACGCAACAAGGATGAAAAGGAAAACAATGTGAAACGCTACCGGCTGAACAGCGCGGTAACAGAATGGGAAAAACCAACCAATACATATTATTTACATTACTTAGAATTTAAACGGGGAAATAAGTAGAGGTCCTAGCGATGAGATGCACGAAATAAGAAAAAAAAAAAGAATATTCAGATAATTATAACGTATAGCGCATTACCACACAAACACACACACACATTATACATATTGCGATTAAAGGAGAGTAAAAATAAGAAAGGGGCAAGAGATAGAGAAAGAGAGAGATAGAGAAAGGGAAACGAAGACAAACGAAACGCAAGCAAGGGAGAGAGGGACAAACATACGCCAGATACTCGGATGAAGAAGCAAAGAAGAAAAAGAAGAAAAAGAAGAAGAAGAAGAAGAAGAAGAAGAAGAAGAAGAAGAAGAAGAAGATGATGAAAAAGATGGTGACGGTGATGACGATGAAGAAGAAGAAGTAACAAATCCTTGAAACCGTGCGATCGGTGGCGACGCGTCAACCGCGATGCCACGTGGAAACGCGATAAATCTAAGAGAACAAAGAGGAAACAAACAAAACAAAACATACAAAACAAACATACAAAACAAAAAAAAAATAACAAAGCGTAACGGATAAGCGAGTTGCTCATGTGTATATTTTTGTAAATAGGTATTTGCGAGTGCCGCCGCCTTGAGGGTGGCCCGACGTCGCGGCGCCGCGGCGTCTGGCCGGCCCGCCCCAATTTTTGCTACCACAAATCTTATCGAGAGAATCAGGAAATTTCTGGTAAAAAACGTCGTAAGAGTAAAAAGAAAAAAATATTAAAGTAATAAAAACACGGTACACACGAAGTACAGAGACAGAGGGTGAGAGAGGGTTGAAACAGAAGAGAACATTGTCCGCCGAATTTGTCCCGTAGGTTCTTTTACCGAGGTATATATTCTTCAAGCATCACGCGCGATCACGCGAGCAAACGAAGGAAACAGCGCGACGCGTTCTTTCTCCATTTTCTCCTCGTCCTCTGTTTTTTTCCATCCCCTTCGTTCCCTTTGCTTCCATCGTTTCGCATTTCGTTTCCTTTCGTTCGCGCTTTCCTTCCTCTCGTTCGATCCCGTTTCCATTCGCGAGGAGACCGTTTGTGCCGCGAGCGCGCGCGCGCGCCGATTCGAACCGCCAACTTTTCCCTGTCTTTTCATCGATCGCGACGCCCGCAGCCGGGGAACGACGGAAACCGATCAATTTGTATACGACTTCTCGAACGACGAGCGCCGGGAACGGCGTCGAACGCGAACGCCGACGAAACGAACGGGGAAACGAACCTGGGAGAGCGTTAGCGACGATCCATCCGTTTCACGACTGTATTCGCATTTTATCTGTGGCTCGCGAGCGACTCTGCTCACCGATTTCCCCTTTATACAGGGTGGACTATGGAAAAGTCGCTCGCATGCGAAACAAAATGAACACCATCGAGTATAGAGAAGTCAAAATAAAGCTGACAAACTGTCTATTCACTATCTTCGAACACATGACAGTACTGAAGGCTACTTTTCCATAGGTCACTCTATAGTATCCCATCAAACCTAATATTTCAAACAGAATCTGTTAAACCGCATTATACAATTCTCTAGAACTCCAATGAAACCAACTATCTATCATCCGTTATCAATGATTAATGCGTCAATCCACAAACTGTAAAACCGCAGATAGAGTGGGAAAAAATACAGAATCACATTTATTCTTCATTGGACCAGAATCGTAAATATTTCATCTCGAGGACATATCGAAATTCGAGTCGGATGAGGGTCTCTTTCCGTTACAGAAGCCGGACCAATCTACGTGTTCTATCTCGCGGTCGCTAGCACTCCGGCCCGGGTTCGGCGAGGTAGAAGCGACAGATCGATCGACCGGTTGACGAGGCCTCCAGGGCCCGTAGAGTTACTCTAAATCGCGGTCCAATGGTTCACGGGATACAATTTTTCTACCTCGTGTGCGCCCGCGCGCACATGGACACGAAAGGGACGGAGCGACGAGACTAAAGGCGGGCGGACGGGTGTGGAGCAAAGGGGAGAGGGGAGCACGCGGAAGTGGCGAAGTCTATTACAAAAATAAAAAAAAGAGAGAAAGAAAGTTTTGATATTTTCGAGACACATATTTATAGCGGATACGTATAAATATCAGAGGCCCTTCTCGCCTCGTCAGCCGGCGGTCGCGGGCGAGCGGATCGAGAAACGGTGGTTGCGTGTGCCCCAGCGATTTTGTCGAGGAGGGAGGAGAGCGAGCTGCGCGCGAGAGAGTTCCGCTTTGTTCGTGTGCGTGTTGTGCGGCGTGCGTGATGGGTGCGACGAGTGTCAGGCTCAGGTTCTTCTTTTCTGCATGGTTCGAGGCTCGAACGCTCTCTCTTCGTGTTCATTTCCTTTATTTCTTAGTTCTCTTCTTTTACCGGTCGCGGTCGTCGCTGGTTCAGATACAGAGAGCTCGTGAGATCGATGGAAGTTCGGTGGAACATGGTTTTTAACTGTGTATTTGTTTCATAATTATTAGAATGACAAATACTGCTCCGATTTCTATTAGTATATACTGTGTCTGCTTAGTAACATGAATTATTCATTCTGAAGAGTAAATTTGAATTATCGATACTACTAATAGATTCAAAATTTCTACTTTGCTTGAATCCGTGCTAGAAAGTTTGTGCATGTTGGATATTCTCTGATGAGATATACAGGTGTTTGAACTGGAACAGGCGAAATATTTTCTAGAGCTGTTTTAATGTCTTATTTTAATATTACGTATCGATCAATCGTACAGAATATTAAACGTCGAACTGGTCGACTTTATCGAGCAAGACACAGAATTTCTTCAAGTTTTCTGTTTTCACTCGAATCGAAGGATATTCCCTCAAAATCCTGTATTCAGAAGTTCGTCCACGATCTCGCTGTATCGCGACGACCATTCCTTCCCTTCGAGCGTGAACGCAGCAGGTCCTCGCGCACACGGATGCGTCCTTCCCTTGATTTCAAGCGAGTTCCTAACTTTTTCACCTCCAAAGATGAAAATGGGTGCTGCCTTTTCCGGTTAACTATCGCCACGTACGGGTCGCGAGTGACGCGAGTAGATTCAGTTTATTCCTTCCCGTTTCCCCTTTGTTCCCCCTTTCCCCCTTCGCCTTCCTTCCGGCAGAAATCCCCTTCCTCGATTTGTTTCTCTTCTTCTTTCTCTCGTTCCGTTTCCTCGATAATTTTTCATCGCGTGAACCTTCGCCACGGCGTCGAGAAGAGAATTTGTATTGTCACGCGCATTATTCAATTATACATATTATATTATTGTCACTATTATCGCTTTCTTTATTATTAATTTTATTATTATATTATATTATATTATATTATATTATTATATTATTAATAATATTATTATCATGATTCTTATTGCTATTATTATTATTATTATTATATTATTATTAATATTATTATTGAGTTATTGGTACTAAGATCGTTACTATTTTTCTTTTTCGATATATTTATACGAGTGAATGGGGGTTTGACAGGCATGAGAGAATGGGGTTAATCGTGTGCTTAGTACGGGAGGAGGGTGAGAGAGGAAGAGAGAAAGGGGGGGAGAGAGAGAGGGAGAGAGAGAGCGACAACGAGATACGATTCTTTTTCGAAGCAATGCACGTCGCAACAATTGTATATTGTACCCAACGCAGCAGAAATGATTTTTCTTTTTTTCTTTTTTTATTTGTTTTCTCTCTTCGTCGACAGTTGGAAACGAGCGTACATATATATATGTATGATACATAATCTCGAGGTTCAGTTCATTGCCGTTCCTCCGTTTCGACTTTAAATCTCGATTCTCGTCGGCCCTTCTTCGTTTCTTTTACGCTCTTTTCGTTTCTCTCTTGTTTCCTCCCTCCGTCCCCTCGACCCTATATTTTTTTTTTCTTTTGTTTTGTTTTCTTTTTCGTCTTCTTTACCCGCTACGCCGTAATTGTAATATATTTCTTATACATATATACATACAGAGAAAAAAAAAACACACCACGGACAACACTTACGAGTATATATATATGTATACATAGACATGCAATCATAATTATATTATTATATTAATAGTATTATATAATAATTATTTTACTATACTCTCGTATACGGTCACACAGCGTGCCACCCGATTCCGATCTATCCGCGTCGCCGCAGCTGGCAGCGAGAACCGTTTTGATCGTCCCTCGAAGTGCCAACGGTCTTTCCCGATAAACATTTCACGACGTTTCCGAACGGGAGGCGAACCTTCGGTCGCGAGCTTTTTGGAAAATTTCTCAGATTCTAAAGTAAATTAACGAAATTGTCCGGGTGACGCACGATCTATTTCTACATTTGTACATAGAGAACGAAAACTATGCGGAACCGTGTCGCTCGAACGCGCCGCGAATTTATTTGCACGATTGTTCGTCGTGTATCGATAGTGTTCGACAGGGAAATTCTTCGGTATCGACCGTGGAAAGTACAGTTGATCGAAATAGTTACATCCATCTCAGCCGTTGTGCCGCTGTTTAACACTTTGACTGCCAAGTATATCGACACTCCTACGAAATCAAAGCAATTTTCTTAATAACGCTGAAACTAAGAAGTCAATATTCATAACGATTGCTCTATCTTTCTAGTATCTCGCATCTAGAATTCGGTTTGCTCGTTTCATCACCGAGAAAAGTAATGTTCAAGTTTATAATCATGGCAACCAAAGTGTTAAAGTGTATCCACATCGTGTCGCTAGACCGACGCGATGACGATTATACTCGTCAAGCACACGCGGCTGTCGAAAAATTGAAATTATCGAGAAACAACACTGGTCCCTTTGATAATCGATAGTATACTCGTTACATAAACAACTGATTGTGACGAGTGTACTCGTCGTTCACGCAGTAAATACCGAATATTTTTCCCTGGAGACACGTTCGACGCAACGAGTAGCGTGCAATTCGATTGAAGCGGCTCGGTTGAACGGCCCGCTCTGTATAAATCGGCCAGAAGGTTCTCGCTTCGAGCCGGCAACGAATCGTTGCGCGATCAACGGGCAACGCGACGAGCAATTGAATTAGTTAACCGCGTGGCGCGGTCGACGCAGCGGGGGCTGGACTCTGTGCACGATTCGAAGGGTAGCTTCGGAACAAAGCCTCGAAGTAGAAGCAAAAATCTGTCCTGAGCCTCGAGTCTCGAAAGCTGTAGCCGTAGGCTTCGACCCTTCAACGGTGATCGACGAGTATACTCGTCACGAGAAATTCACCGAGTTCCACTAAGAGAACGACTAATTTCCGAGTAACGATGAGTGTACTCGTCGAACACCGTTGAAAGGTTGAGTTCGAGCTCTTCAAAGTTCAAGGTTGAAGCTTCGAACACTGAACCTTCGGCAGGCTACCGAAAATTGCAACATTCTAGGTTTCTTCGTGCATTACCACAGCATTCGAATCAAACCGTTCAAATCATGACTGTTCAACGCTATTAACACTAGGTTTACGGAACGCGTCAAACTGACGCATATTGGACTAGAAATATTATTTTGTAAATGTTCACGCTAATTACCTACTACCAAATCTCCAGTTTCCACGATCTAAATAAACGAGCATCGATTTTTTGAAGAATAATAGAATGAAGTGTACAATAAATGCCAGTAAACCTAGTGTTGAAGTATCAAAAATGGCGAAGTAAGGAAGCGGGAACCAACGAATTCGGTGGTTCTGGCACGAAGGTTGAGTCTCGAAGCTTCGTAGTCTTGAGTCTCGTAGAACTCCGAGCTTCCGAGGCTCAGCCTGTGAGCTTAAGCCTCGAAGCTTCAAGGACTCGAGCGTTCTGCGACGGAACCCCTATCCGGCGATCCACGGACGTCGGGGCCGGGGGAGCTCTTGAAAATTCGACGCCGGTCGGTCTCTCTTTTCGCCCCTTTCGTTTCGTTTCTCTCTCTAAAGATCCCTACCCTTCACTCGTCAGAGTCCCGTGGTTTTTCTTTTTTCTCGTCCCCCGATTTCCGGTGGCGTCGCGAAATTGCGCGTCGATCCGCCACGCCTGACACAGAGATCATCTCAAAGAGACGGCCAGACAGACGAGCAAACGAAACGAGCAAACAGGCGGGCAAGCAGATTCACAGGATTGAAAGGGTGGATGCGAGTGAGCGAGAGAGAGAGAGAGAGAGAGAGAGAGTGCGTGAGAGTGTTTAATACGTTCACGTCGGCGTCTTGTTTCCGTGACGATTATTTCGCGGCTTGGTGGAAGATGAATCGATTCACCTTCGCTCGAGCGATCGAATTCCTGCAGTTCGATCGTGGAGTCTCGTCCGAGCTTATTAACCCTTTGAACTCAGGCTCCAATATTGCACCAGGAATAATATTTGAATGGATCTTAAAGAAACCACCCTATAATTATGAAATTTTTCACACCCAAAGTTTGCACTAAGGAAAATAAAAGATCTAAGAAGTATAGGATTTTTCATTTTCGCTGGGGATACTATAAAAATTGCAGTTGCTGATAGATTACAAACCGATCTGGAGTGCTAAGGGTTAAACGATTTCACGGATGACGAGGAATTGCATTTTTTTGTTTGTTGTGTTGATAGTTTACGATAGCCTGACGGTATCACCCGGGGAATGGAATTGTATCAAAGGTTTCTGTAATATTCCGATGAATTTTTGTAAATGATTGCTTACCTAGATCGTGGGATTTGAATAAAAGTTTTATTTCACCTTTGATACCGATGGGATTTTTCATTGGAATTTTAAGAATTCACTTTCGATCACCTTTTTTTGTAAGATTTTTTAAGGATTCCTTCTTATCGGATTTTATACACTCGCGAATAAGATGTGGATGCACGTGATTTCCGAGGAAATTTTTCATTGTCTAGTATAATTCGCGGAACGTCGATTTATTTTCCACTGAATCCGGTGCGTTCGAATTTCTTGAGTGTTGTACTTGAATGTTGATGAGAGGGTCAGCCGGCGTGAGCGTGAGAAGAGTGAGAGAGAGAGAAAGGGGGAGAGAGAGGGAAAGAATGCGCGCGGGAAAGAAGGAAACGACCAAAATGGAGGGATAGAGCAATAAAAAGACGCATAGAATGGCAACCGCACCAAGGAGAGACCAAACTCGCTTAACGAAAGATAATTACTTACCTGCTTTTTATTTATTTTATTAGTAACGTTAATTAATTATTGTATTTATTGGCGCGGAACGCTGGGGAGAGACGTCGGGGAGGCTACCGGACGATCATCCCCCTGATAACGAATGAGAAACGAGAAATGGGAGGACAAAGGTCGAGATCGACAGATCGAATCCTTTCGTTGCTAGGTCAACCGGTTGATTTCGTGTTCGTTGAAACTAGAGTTGGGCAAAATGTAATTTGATGATTGAACGACGACCGTTCGGATGTTAATTGATTATTAATTGTCAGTCATCTGCAATTGAAATTGAAGGAACGAAGACATGCAACAATTGGCTGGATTACTAATTAGGTTTTTTAATCTTCAGTTACTAATTGACGATTCATTAAAACTACGATCAAATGCAGTAATTGCTTCCAGTACTCTCTTATAATTTTCAATCGTCATTGATCTACAATTGAAATTAAGACGATTAAAATCGAGTGTCACAGTTTCTTCGATTACTAAATACTTCTTCTAATCTTCATTAATTAAACTAATCGAGGACTGAAATTAAAATGACTGTATCAATGTCCAATAAATAAACACAGGTGACAATTGCAGTCCAATCGAACTCGCATTTCAATCATTCGTCTTAACGTGCAATCGAATCACATATTGCTCAGCTCTTGCCAAAACGAACCCCAAAATAATCGAACTGATTGGATCGAAAAAAGGGATGATTGTGTCCGGGGAAATGTTGCATGCTGATTGGAGTTTCCTCTATCGAAAACCGATCCTCGAACGAAATACTGCTCGGAAACATTTCGCGGGTCTTCGTTCTCCGCTTTCGACTAGAAATCACGGATCCATTACCTAGAGTTTTAGATACTTCCATGATCATGTTCTAGATACTTTTATACTATCATTGAGAAGATCCTTATACTTCATAATTTAAACTCCAATTTAGAGAATTGTTAAGAATATCTGAGAATGTTACAAACCAGAGGGATCATTGGTTGCATTTCTAAAGAAAACTTTTCCTTCGATCACCTTTGAATCCTTTCGACTATTTTGTGCGCCTCAAGTCAATATTCTTTATACATCAATTATATAATTAATTGACTGTGAAATATTTGAGACTTTGAAATCATTCTGTCATTATATCTTCAAAGCACAAAATGTATAACGGAAGAATTTACAGTACTTTGTATCGAGTTCAATGTCAGCAACGTAGTCGGATGACAAGCGAATCCCCAAGTCCCTTGTCCAGCGTGTTCAACGGCTGCCCGCAAACCGTAGCATAATTAAGGACATAGATGTCCGTGAGGGTGGTCCCCTCTGCACTCCGGTTACCGAGATTTGCATTCCACGATCGAAGCACCTGTGCGGTCAGTTGCCAGTATTCTCGAGCTCGAAATTGCGAGGAGCCTTAGGCTGCGGTTACTCCGGATATGTTTCACGACGAACCGAGTTGGCGACGAATAAACTGTTGTCCATCGAAATAACAGTTCCAAGTAACTAAACTACATTTCTACTTGTTCATTGGTTTATTAATTAACAAACTATCAGTTCAATCGATCGATTTATTGGTAAAAATGATAACGAACATGGATATATTTCTCGATGAACCGAATTGGCGATGAATAAATTGTTGTCCATCGAAATAACAGTTCCAACTAACTAAACTACATTTCTAATTGTTCATTGGTTTATTAATTAACAAACTATCAGTTCAATCGATTGATTCGGTAGTAAAAGTGATATCCAACATAACTAGATTTCATTAGACCGGTTTCATTCAGTTCAATTCGGTGTTTTCACGGTTCCAATCCACATTTTTCGAAATGCACAACAGAAAATTCCGTAGTGACCAATGGGTTAACTGACAGGTTCGATCAAGCTTGCGCAGACGTGCACAGACATCCGGAGCCTCCGGGAAGCCGATTCCATCCGTTTTACCGATCCCCGCTCGCCGCGCGGCGGACGCAGCCTCGGGACACGTTTGGGTTTGACTGGGTTCAATTCGATTACGCGTAGGATCGCGGTGCAGCCAGTGGTTAGTTCGAAGTTCGCTGACTTCCGCCGAGAATCGGGCTCGATAGCCGAGTCGAGCTCGAAGTCTGTCCAACAGTTGATTCGAAATCGATGCTGCCAATCGCGTCGAACGCGTCGAGCTCGACGAACGACGGAGCTTAAACTTCCTCGTATCTCGTGCGTCCTTAGGCGAATTCGCGATGGTTCCCTCGTAGAAGCAAGATGGCGGTCGACGAGACACTCGCGCGTCCGATTAGTCGTCCCCCGATGTTCTCTGCCCTGTGCTTTTCTTTTCTTTCTTTTTTGTTTTTTTTTATCTATTTTATAGTAATCTCAGCTTAAGCAGATCGAAAGTGAGAGGGTGAGAGTGAGACGACCCTTTTGACAGCGGTGAACGGTGGAGAAAGAGAAAATGAGAGGGTGTGAGTGAGAGAGAGTGAGACTACGAGAGGGTGAGAGGGAGAGAGGGGAGGGAATCGTGTGACGGAGCAAAAAGAAGGGTGAAGGAGATGGGTAGGTGAAGAGAGATTTATGCGCAGCTGACAAACGGTTTGTAAATTGCGTAGATAAAAGAAAAAAAAAACTAGGTAAATACCGTCAGCTAAAAAGTGGAGGCGGTTTCACTATGTCGTATACTCTACGTTTTGTTTGTTTTGCGCCTTAGGCTTGCATTATGATTAATCTGATGATTATTATTATACATATTATTATTATTAATATTATTATTATTAATTATTCACCATCATCGTCATTATCATTATATTCTTATTATTATTCTTATTAATTTTATTATTAATTTTATTATTATTATTATTATTATTATTATTATTATTATTATTATGATTATTACTACTACTACTATTATTGTGTATATGGTATAAATTGTAAAAAGGAACGTATTTACTATAACATATTCAGTTACTGGGATTTACGAGATCCTTCGAATGAACAAATTGTTTAAACTAAAGTGAAGGAATAAATAAAATATTGACCAATTATAAGATAGTCTTCAATGCACCCCCCGTTGCGAATCCTGTCTCCAGTAGGTTTCATCTCTCGTCATGTGATTATCGTTGATCCATTGTATTCTGAATTCTTTCATTTTACTTTTTATTATCATCGATCTTAGGATACTTCGAGATCATCCTGATGGTGCTACATATAAATATTTTTCACGCGCGGTGCTACTTTATCTACATAGTTCCCTAAATCTAGCGGTATCGTAATAATCTACAAAACAAAGGAACTAGAATTAAAGTAGAAAATCAAACATGGCCGACGTGCCACGAGTCTAGCGTTAGAAACACAGTTTGCGGGATTGTTGTGCGGTCCCAGTGTTACAACTCCTAATTAGTACAATAAATCTCTCTGAACAGAAGAATCCTCTCGTCAGGGCAGGAAAGCAAACATGGCCGACCTCTCGCCCTTCCTCTCAACGATCCTCCGCGATCTCCACGTTGCGATCTCCAAGAGGAACGCCACCAAAGAGCCCCCGAGGCCCAGGCTTCGGACTAGGCGACGTCAGCAAAGACGACAGGTTGCTCTGGCAGCTCGAAGTCAGCATGAACAGCAGGGACACGATCAGGTAGATCCTGAAGGAAACTCTATCATCGAGTTGCCTACAGTCATTCTTAGCACCTCTAGGCTAGCTTCAGCGATGTCCTGACCGGTGAATATTCAGATGAACGCTACGGTGCCTAGGCGGACCAGGATCACTGCTAAGATGAATAGGGGATTCACGAAGTTTATCTTCTCGTGTGTCGCCTCGTTCTCCGGGTATTTCGCGAAGATACTTATCCTCGAGTTTAGATGGGGATACGTGGTGGACATGTCCGGCTCGTTGAAGATGTGCTGTTTAAGAGGACGTCGTTGGCCACTGACGGCAGCAACTCGTGGTAATGGGCGCTATTCGTGATTCCAGTTAATTGCAGGCTGACGTTCAGTTTCGACCAAAGCAGTCCGACGACCGTCCCGTCCACCCCGGCCAATTTCGCGGAACCCTCTGCACTGGCATCGATCGTCAGGCTCGGAGGGATGTGCAGACCCGCAGCTTTTATCGTGTGTCTCCCCAGTGTCCCTGTTTTCGGGAAGTCCAGGCTGCCGCAGTTAGTTTGACCTGGAAACGGTTTAGCTCCTCGGGACACGGTAGTTTCGGAGTGTAGTTTGCTGTTCTAATTGTGACTATTTTAATGGGTTTACGATTTTAGCGGATGGACCGAATGTTTGGACACAACTTCGCGATAACGTTCTGTTTGGGGTTGAAGGAAATTCACTTCGATTGTACGACTAGATTATTTTACGCGAGCATCCATGTTTATTAACCATTAGCAGTCCTATGAGTCAGACTCGACATTCTATTTTATTGCAACCTCTATTTAACAATTTTTTCTATATTTGTAGCATCACAATTGTACCATTTAAAGGTAAAAGCAATTCAGTAGGGTAAATTTTTTCATTAATTTTTTCAAATTAACCCTCTATAAGCCCGTGTGACTTTGAAGTCACGCATCAATAGACTGGGTTAAATTGATTTATTCAACTTTTTATTGCAAAACGACGAATGACATTAAGGCGTTACGTTCAACGTCATTGTAACTTCAAATTACAAAATATATTTCAATAAAACTATTAAAACTATTGAATACATTTTTATTTGTGTTTATATGTTAATATTATTAATTTCATACTGCATAAATTTTATTATGATTACGAAACAGAATTCGGCCCATAGAGCACAGAAAACTCAAGTTTCATCTACGTGCAAATGATCTCAATATTCAACGCTTCAAAAATAGTCACTTTGAAGTTCAAAAATGAAATTCCTACATTCGCAGCTATAAATATACTAATAGATTATCATTTTTCATTACCATTCAATAATCCTATCCCCTGCACTGCCTGTATGCTCCAATTGCCAGCTCAACGAGGAAAACGAGAGCGGCGGAAGTATTCCCGACGCCAAGTATGTAAAATCCGAAAGTGATGTGCTTCAATTCCACGGTCCGGAACTTCTTGTTGTCGTCCAGCTGCCTCCGTTTCCAATTCAGGTATATCTGTCGCAGACTCGCTTTCTTCCACATCCTGACCAGACCGGCCTCCACCGTGCCGCGTATCAGATACGAGACTCGATTGAACAACGGCCAATTCTCCCTCGTCGGGTACACCTGCACGCTGTGCTGTATCCATCTGGACCGGTAGAATCGTTTCGTGTCCAGGCCCACGTACAGATGCAGGCAATCGTCGAGGCACGCGGTGGAAGGAGTTCGGAGCACTTGCTCTTTGCATTCGCGATAATTGTCGACGCCGTGGTAACGGGCTCGCAGCTTTGGGTCGTGTATGCATTCCGCGTAGTACCAGGACCCGTATATCTTGTAGTTCGACGCCTGATCAAAAACAAAGACATTAGGGTGGAGAAATTTTCAATGAGAAATTAACCCTTTGCGGACGAACGTCGATAGTTCGATGAAACGAATATTTGGGAGACTAAGACGCAGACGAGTGATTAATTAACCCTTTGCACTCGAGAATATTTTTCTCGATAAATAAAGAAATAGCTTGTATAAATTAAGTGAACTATTTTATTTCGATGTTCCATGTGTTCGTACATTATATAGAATTTAATATTGGATTTTCAATTTTACGATGTTCTTGGGTCAAATCAATGATTAATTTTATTGAACTTATTAAATTTTATTAATTTTATCAATTATAATTAGTTAAATCCATGGATGACTCATTGCCAATTCTATTTCTAATAATATTATGCTATAATTGTTTTACCTTGAGATCTTCTGCGGTCCTAATATTCGGCAAAGACACAGGTGCAGTGAGCAAAGAGGCCCAATGGCTTTGCAGCAACGTGTTCACGATGAGAATCAGCAATAACACGTTGCTGAGCAAAATTCTGTACGCGGTGTGATGCGGCATTCGGAGCATAGACACGCAGGTGAGCAAGCGAATCACGTTCAAGCTTGCCGATTGGAAGCCTTGGTATTTAGCGAGCACCAGTAGGGTGATCACGAAGACGACGATGTTTCCTATGATCACTTCCGGTGATATGAAAGATAGGATCTTAATGTACTCCGAAATATGCCCCGATCGCCGCGTGATAACGCAAAGCCCATCTTGACCGTGCGGGTAGGTGTTCCTGAACAGTCATCGTAGAGAATCAATCTCAAATTAATTAGCATAGAGCATTAAAAACTCAATTCTCATTTTCTACGTGGAAATTATCTAACACCATTGAATGTTTTAGAAGTAGTCACTTTGCAGTTTGAAAATGAAGTTCCTACATTTTTAGCTGTAAATATACTAAACGAATAAAAAATATACGTAGCGAATCAATTTCAAATTAATTACCGCAGACCACAGAAAACTCAATTCTCATCTTCTACGTGGAAACGAGCTAACACCATTCAATGCTTCAAAAATAGCCACTTTGAAGATTGAAAATGAAATTCAAACATCATAACAGTAAACGATTCATCTTCTTTATCTACACCCTTATCTTCTCCATCAACCACTTTTATCATAACCCTCTGAACTCTGTAAACTCCAATATTGAACCAGTTAAAACATTAAATATTTGAATGAATCTCAAAAAACCTACCCCAAGATCATCAAATTTTCCACACATCCAAATCTCGTACTGAGAAGGAAAACAAAAGGTCTGAGAAATGTTATAACACTGAAATATATGAAAATAATGTAAAGATGTTGTTAATCTTTTGGATAGAATTGTATAGAATTTATAACTGGTGCAATACTAGAACCTACAGTGTTCAAAGGGTCAATCAATGTGTCAATTCTTCCAGTGTTACGTTCACAAAGGAATTTTCCTGAAAACGAGGCTTTCCCAGTGAAACCTGCTCTATTTGTCCGTGTGGAAATGAACAGGAACCAGTACCCGATCCTCCATATCGCGTGCAACGTTCTCACGTTCATGCCCATGTCCACCTGGCCAGAGGCCACGTCCGCCAACATTCCCACCATGGTCCCGTCCGACCCGATGCCGCCGAGTTCGTAGGCTTCGCTGCCATTATGCACGGCCACGTTCAGGGTCGCGTTCAGCTTGTCGAACACTATTTTCACGATCTCGCTGTTGTCGCCGGTGAATTTGTCCAAACCTGGCTTATCAAGGTCTATCTTCAGATGAGGCTCGTACGCGATCGCGTGCATTCTGACCTCGTACCCGTTCAGGTCCTTGGTCTTGTCGAACCATAGGTTCTCACACATCTGCATCCCTACGACATTGTTCATGAAAGTTAGATTCGGACGCTTCGATAAGCAGAGTAACAGGGGATTTGGGAAGAAAGTTTGAGAAGTTTATTTGCTGATGTGATTTCAGTAGATTAACCCTTCGCGGACGAAGATTCTTTGAAATATGCGAAACCTTCAGCAGATGCAGTTAAATTATACATCGATTGCTTAAATGATAGAAAGAAAGGAAATTATACACAGATCTCTCTGTTTGAGTAATAAAATCATTGGTTTGCGACTTACTCTTCCAAATAAGGAAATTTGATCTCGCCGAAGTGTCGACGTTCGTCCGCAAAGGACTAAGTTAAATTCGAACGGAAGTTACATTTTCGGATTGAAAGTGAATTGAATGGTTGGAGATTGTCAGGAATTGATAGTAACATAGTAGTAGAAATTTCAAGTATGTTTAAATAATTATCTAAAAGAGACGTGTCCTAGAAAGTACTCTGCACTACAGTTCAAATATAATCTGTTTTTACATTTCAACCTTTAAGTATGGAGATCTCAAAATGACTTAAGATATTCTAGTAACATTCTAATATTAAATATTCCAGCAACAGATAGAAAAGTTTATTACTCGTTTCAATATCTCTACACAGCAATAGTGTCAACCATATAACGAAGATTCCATTGTTTCCAAAATTCGCGACATTTTACAGACGTCTATGCGACTTCAATCTCCGTCCATACTTCAAAGAATGCATTTAGCGCTTCATAGTGAGCCGAACGTATATACCATCTTGATATTTCCTCTTTAAAAGTACCCAAGGATGTCCGCTTCGCCCTTTAAAATAGCCGGCGGCTTGCCAGCCATCCGGCGCTCTACCGGAAAAAGGATCGTAAGCGTAGACAACGATTCCTTCGGCGGGATCGACGCACAAGAAAATCGAATTGATGAGGTCGTATTCCCAGGCGGTCCACAGGAATCTGTAAGCATCCGCGCAGCCGCGTTCCTCGGTTCTCCTGTCGATCAGAACATGGAAGCCGTTGAAGTTGGACCACGTCGAGTCCTTTATCCTCTGCAGCAACTGCCTCAATAAGGGCTGCGAAGAAGCGATCACCGCGAACTGGTTCAGCTTCCACAGCAGATGCACGAAGTTGTGCCGCTTGAAAACCGTGTACGAGTATCTGCTCGAAGCGAACAGATCGAACGCGGAGAATTTCGATTCCGCGATCAGAGCCAGTGGTGTGTCCTCGAGGCTCGATCGTCGCAGGAAATCATCGTACTCGCCGGCCAGCAGAAATGCGTTGCTTCTGTCGAACGTTATGCAACTCCGGAAGATGTTGATCTGAAAATGTAACACTGTACACTTCATTGAGTCTATGAATTGCTAGAAATTATGACTGATTTCTTCTTCCTTGTTCTGCTTAGTTTTGTTTGTTAGAGTTCCTAGATCACGTTCGCTGCTGATCTCGCATCGGTGTGAGTGGAGTGATGCTTCGAAAGGTCTAAATGTTACTTAGTAATCAGTATGATATACATAATCATGTTTTATAACCACTTTTCAATCGTATTTGTTATAAAAAGTAAGTCTTCTGGGAAAAACTCGTTTGTACGGCGAGGCAGTAATTACGAACACATCATGAAGTGATCGGCAGTCAACGCGTTAAAGGAACGCGTCGAGTTTAAAGAACGAAGAAGATTCGGCATTAATGAAGTTTCGCGATCTATATACCGTTCCCTCGACCAAGTCATCGTAAGTGACCTTGCCTCCCGCGGTCGCATTGATCATCAGCGCGGAGACCGGCAAGACAATGTCCCAGCCGCCTCCGCTCATGTCTCCGATTTAAGCCTCCTTCGCGAACTGGTTATGTTAATGCCGTGCAATTAACGGAGTCCGCCTCGAATGCAAGGCAGCAGCTAATTCTGCTGCACGATCGACTGGAACCCTATGGAACAAATTGAATCCTTGTTGCCCCGGCGCAGCGGAGAGTCAAGTGGCGGTAATAAAATTCAATCTTGGCCGTGCGTGAAGCTTCTTAGACAACAAAACATCCTAAACGGTCTCCTCGGCAATTAAGATCGTTCTAAATCGGTCGGACAAATTGCCCGTTAAAAACGTTCCAGTTTTCCAAAGCGACCCAGAAAATCGCCGATCGTTCGAGGGAAACTGAATTGTTATTCGCCACGGTCGGGAAGCAAAGAGGACACTAACACCATTGTCGAATGCCAGCCGCATTTATACGGGGTGTCCATTATTCAGATAATCATCTAAATCGACGAATTTCCATTCGGACGGCGCGTGCAATTTTCGCGCGGCGCGGATGGCGTGACGGACCGCGTGACACCGACAAGATGGCGGGCGGCGGCCGCGGCGAGGCGGAGCTTCTCCTCGAGGTGCTACGGCGAGTTAGCGATAATTAGATTCAAATTTCACGGTGTCAACGACCGACACTCTTTGGTATCTCGTCCTTCCAGCGGCGGTGTAGACAGATCATCAAAGCCGCCAGGCTTCGCCCCACCATCAAAGAGACATGTTCGAGACAGTTGAGCACCGGCCGCTGGCCCCAGTGCTCGGTCTCTCGCGCTGATTTCGAACGGAAGAGAAAGCGGACGTCGCGTCGCGCTCGTTTGCTCGGTGCCGCGTCACTTTTCCCCGGATTCAAATTAGAGGACGACTCGCGGATTCTTCGATACAGTAGAACGTCTATTATTTCGAGTAACCGGGTTTCTGTAGTCGATTTCTTGGGTTCTCGTCGAGGAAAACCGAAGGTGCAAAGATGATTATTAATCGTGACTGTACCGTTCGAATGAATTGATTAGTTTGACTTTATTTGTCGATTGATACGTGTCTTGAAGTGTAAACAGTGTTACGTGACCTCGATACTGGTTATGATAAGCGACGTTCTACCGTACTTCATTGTAGATTACTGGGTTGTAACATAAATACGTTGTTCGTTGGTAGCTTCGGGATACAGTGGAATAATAGTGTTTTTTGGCTAGAAATGGCGTCTCGTTCGTTACAGTTACGAGTGTTTGCGACAAGTCATAGCTGAATCCTCTAAATTAAGACGTTCTTACTTCCAGCCGCATTTATGTTACTACCTGATAATTAGGCGTCGGAGGTATACAACGATCGATTAAAATTCGAGAAAGTGCTCGTGTGAGAACCTTAGAGACTGCGACGTTAAATGGACGAAAACAATAGCCCCGCGAGGAAACTAGTTTGCGGATGTTCGCAAGGCCAAGTCGCAGTCTGAGATCCTGCAGGATGATCGGGAACCAGGAAGCGGTGCAGTGGTTTTCACTGATAGTTTCGATTGCTTGCCATTGTGTAGCAACCAGTGAACGACCGCATATTGTGTTTATTTTGGCGGACGACTTGGTGAGACACGTTTTTACGACTCTTAGTGATTTCGATCGTTTTGCAGTAGCTGTCAGTCGTTGGTTTAGATGCCATTATCTTTTTAATATCTTTTTCTATAATAATTAGATTGCAGTAGTCTTTGAATGAAGATTTTTATTTATCTTCCGTGTAGAACAATCGGCTATTAATTTATGGATTGCGTATAGATTATATTTAAGGAACTTCAATCTTATCAGTCACAGGACAGTCTATAAATTGATTAATTAAATTCTATCAAACTGGTTTCATAAAAGAATGGATAGAATTCACGAGTCGAAGGATGAAAATTAAAGAAATTCGCAGGGATGGAACGACGTCGGTTTTCACGGTTCTGGGCAGGTCCCGACGCCGAACATCGACGCACTCGCGTATTCCGGGATTATTCTGGACAAGTATTACGTGAGTCCGATCTGCACACCATCTCGCAGCGCTCTGATGACCGGCAAGCATCCCATCAACATCGGAATGCAACATGGAGTACGTAAACAGGGCTGGAATATAGGAACCCTGGCAAACAGCGTTCGGTAGTAGAAATTTTAATGAGCCGCAAGAATAGGAAAAATGCAAATGCCGTACTTGGATAGTTAACCCTTAGCACTCCAGATGGTTTTGTAATTTATCAGCAACTGCGACTAATTTTTATGGTATCTCTAGTGAAAATAAATACTGTAACATTCTTTAGATATTTTATTTTCCTTAGTATAAAATTTGGATGCGTGGAAAATCTAATAATTTTAGGGTAGTTTCTTTGATTCGTTAAAATATTTGATATTGGAGCCTAGAGAGTTCAAAGGGTTAGTGCATAATAATTACAAAATGTCGAAATTCATGACAATGTGGCTCAGAAATTTCAATGTTATAGCATTCATGTCATTTTGCATCGCAAAGTGATCGCTACACCATTCACGTCCGAGAACGTGTTAAATAATGTTATGTATTAAATATAACGTTAGTGTAAAAATGAACGCGCGCCGAAGAAGTTTTGTTGACGGTCTACTGTTTAAGTGGAACGCTGTCTGCCAGGGGTAGCAAACGAGAGTCCGCACTGTTGATCGCATGAACGCACAACGAGCTTACAAATAAGTAGACCGACATTACTTTGAGACGGAATTAACGAACGGTGAACGTCAGACCGTCGATTGTTCTGTTGTTGTCGTCGTTTGACAGCGTTACGCGTTGCGCGCGGAGATTAATGGGTTGCAGTAGCTTATGCCCTCTATTGGACCACTTGTGCTACAAAAGTTTCATCGGGGAACGAAGTCTAGTTGAATTTCAGTCGCGACAATTTCACATTGACTTCGAGGAAAATTAATTAATTAATGTAACGATCGAACTCCAGAGATTTTCGTGTCAACAAAGGAGAAAGCAATGTCCTCGCTGAACAAAATTGGCACAAGACGAAAGTTTGCAGAATATTTAGGTGATTTCTAGGTGATTTTTGGAACTAAAAAACTACAATACAAAACTTAATACTAGAAATCACCTAGATTTATCAGCTAATCTAAAATTATTGATTCAGAATTGTAAAAAATTCTAAAAATTCGCGATTTCATTTGTCCAAGTGCAATAAGAGAATGCACCGATCAGCGTATTCTCGGTGGAATGATTTTGATAGTCATTTTATCACGACAAGGAACGTGTTGAAAAGCGACGCTGTAATTTATGCGATTCCTCTACTTTCGTCAGTAATTTTACTTGATTTTTCGCTCGGCGGTGTAGGTTAATCGCGTGACTGCTGTATGAATAATTTTACCACGTCAGATTACACATGATCGCCGACATGAACGTAGAAAACTGAGAGCGTCTAACATTGAACCACATGAAATAGGTTCTGAAATGCGCCGAGCCGAGGGGTCTTCCTCTTCGGGAGAAACTTCTACCGGAATATCTGCGGGAACTTGGTTACAACACGCACATCGTAGGGAAATGGCATCTGGGCTTCTACACGAAGGAATATACACCTACCTATAGGGGATTCGATTCTCATCTTGGCTTCTGGAGTGGTCATCAGGACTATTTCGATCATACCGCGGTTGAAAGCGTATGTGAAAGAATTATCTCATGTTGAACATGATTTTACCATGTTGAATATAATTTATATTCGAATATAAAAATAATCTTGTCTTGAATATGATTTATATTCGAATATAAAAATGGTGTCATCTTGAATATAATTTATATCTGAATATAAAAATGGTCTCATCTTCAATATAATTCATATTTGAATATAAAAATGGTCTCATCTTCAATATAATTCATATTTGAACATAAAAATGGTCTCGTATTAAATATAATTCCATTTCATAACGAATCAGTCATAACTCAATGTAATTCTTGTAAAAATTGTAACAGTAGATTTCTCTAATTTCTACAGTATTCTAGTGAAACTCTATATTTTTCAAATCACTTTTGATATTGAAAATTGTGTATATTAATGGCAGCCTTATTGGGGCCTGGACATGAGACGGGGCCTAGAACCAGCATGGGACCTCCACGGCCAATATTCCACCGATATTTTCACCAGAGAAGCTGAGAAACTTATCGACGCTCACAACACGTCTCGTCCCATGTTCCTCTACCTCGCTCACGCTGCCGTGCACTCCGGCAATCCCTACAACCCCCTGCCAGCACCTGACCCTTCGGTCGCCAGATTCAGCGACATTCGGGATTATAATCGACGCCGATACGCTGGTAACCGAAAAAAAGTACTTTCAATTCGCGAATTAATAGAAATTGTCAGGAATTCGTTGGATAGGATTTTCAATTTGATACAAATGTATAATTGTACAGCGTTTGAATAAGTTTGACGAGATGTACATATCTACCTTGGAATATATTACACTTTCTAACGAAGTAACATTTCTATATAGGTAGAACACTATAAATTACTCCATGATTATCAGGTATGCTAGCTAAGCTGGACGAATCCGTCGGCCTCGTGGTCGAGGCGCTCCGCAAGAAGCAGATGCTAGAGAACAGCATAATAGTGTTCTCCACGGACAACGGTGGTCCACCGGCAGGTTTCAATTTGAACGCAGCGTCTAATTGGCCGCTGAGGGGTGCAAAGAACACGCTATGGGAAGGTGATCCAACCGTGACAAAGTTAACATTCTACTAATCAAATAAGATCTCTCTACTTCGACACAAGTCGCTGCATAACTGATTACAAGAACTCTCACTTTCTTATCAACAATGTTACCTTCCAAACGATTGACTTAATTCCTTATTTAATCAATTTTCAAATGCATTTTGCTTGGAATTGAAGATTATCACACGTTATTTGCAAAAATGCTCGATGCACGTCATATCCGTGCCAATTAGCTTATTAGGCGATTAACTAAGTGTCAACGAGTAAATCGATTCGAATTTTCAATTGATCAATCAGGTGGCGTGAGAGGAGCTGGATTCATATGGTCTGCGAAGTTGTTGCCAGAACCTGGAAGACTCGGTTCCCAGATGTTCCATGTCACCGATTGGCTGCCTACTCTGTTGGACGCTGCCGGCGGCAATCCGTGGGACTTGAGCATCGACGGAATGAATTTGTGGGACGCTTTGAAGAACAACGACGAGTCGCCCCGGAAAACTGTGCTTCACAACATCGACAACATTTATGGCATCTCGGCGATCACTCATCGCGATTACAAGCTGATTAAAGGTAGACACTAGTTTCTGACGGTTTCAAATGTAAGAAGCAGCTCAAAAGAAATTCCCAAAGTTCCAAGAAATTTCCCTGTAGAAGAAATTCCTATAGATCAATATGTTCTAGGGAGATCCTAACTAATGTAAACTGTACTGAGGATAGTAATGTTTCGAAATGGATGGTATCTAGAGTAAGTGGACTGTTGGCAGGATCCACTTACGAAGGACAATGGGACGGTTGGTATGGTCCATCGGGTAGAGAATGGGCCTACGATGTGCCGCGAGTGATAAGTAGTCTAGCGGGACGAGCAGTAGCCAGCATCGGTCTGAAATTGGCGCCGAAGAGGATTCGAGAACTCCAGTCGTCGGTGATGGTCAAGTGTCCACCGAGGAATGAAACTCTGCCGCCCTGCAAACCCTTGAAGGCGCCATGTTTGTTCGACATCCGTCGAGATCCTTGCGAGGGCAATAACATCGCCAAGCTGTGAGTGAACTTTAAACGATACGCAACGCGTAATGATCGAACAATTTGATGATATGATAAAATAATATTTTCTAACGTAACATATTTTATAATTCAATACTAAAACTATCAAACACGTCAAATTAGCCATTCCGGATTTCTCTTTTTTGTAATTATTAAGCCTTTGCACTCGGAAGTTTTTCATTGGAAATATTTGAAGATTTTCTGATGAGATGTAAGACCTAATCTTCCAGATATGAACGTTTTATCTCGCCGAAATGTCGACATTCGTCCGCAAAGGGTTAATCGTCATTTTCTACCGTGTTCAAGGTTCCCCGAGATTGTCAATGATTTATGGGAGGAGATACAAAGGCTGAACGACTCGTCGGTGCACCCCGGGAATCTTCCTTGGGACCAGAAAGCGAATCCAGTTTTCTGGGACCACACGTGGACCAATTTCGGGGACCACTTGAACTCCTTCGAGGCGTCGTTGGTGGGAGCTATGTGACGGTGCACGACGATGGACAACGTACTATAGACCAAAGTGTTGCGATCAACGTAAATATTTCTAACGTTCTAAAGACGCAAGAACATTTGCGAATTACTGCAAATTATTGCGATTTATTGTACAATCATAACAAACAGGAAGCCATTTTTGATCGACTTAAATGTAGTTCCGTTATTGTACCGTTCCATTAAGCTAATAACACAAAAAAAACAAGAACATGAAATATATTCGAATGCATTTATGCTACAACCCAATATTCAATAATGAGTAGTTTACAATCATTTTAGAAACACGTACAATTGAAACATCCGCTTTAGGAAATGGAAATTGCGAAGAAGCAGTCGCAACGGACGCACGTTTCGATTCATGATTTTTTCATTTTGTACAACTATCGATGACGAAAAAGAAGGAAGAAACAATTTCAGAGTAAATTCTGTTTCCTTTTATTACAGGCAAATTCGAAACCTAGCTAGCGTAATTACCTTCGACAGATTCTTTGTTTTTCGTCGGAGATCTATGTGTAATTCATACTATTCTCCATCCAATACGGCATCACCTTGGCGCATCTGAAACACAAAAGGAACGCAGTCAGATTTTATTCGTGCTCGGCGAGTGACCTTGAACTTGCCTGCACAAAGATGGAACCCATTCTAATCCGGTCGAGCATTCTTCCACCTCTTTGGTGCAGCTGCACTTGCACTCGCGTTTGTCCCACATCATGTTCTCCTGATTGTTGCAGTCGCGCATGGCTTTCTCGTCCTTGCACTCGCACGAGCAATTCTGCTCGTTGTACACTTGGTTCTCCTTGCAATGACGTTTCATCACTTTGCAGCCGCATCTGAAAATTCAAATTGGCTGTCAACACGAAAAATGTTGGCGAAAAAAAACTCGTAGAAAGTTTGAAGAACAAAGAACTGGAAGAAACATTTTCAGAAATGACGAGGTATAGAGAGAATGTTGAGAAACAAAGTGGCAAAGAGATTTTCAATGATTTTCCAACATAAATTGCATATCTGAACTTAACATTTGAGATAGAATTTTAACAATTTGTTTTTTTTCGCAGTAAAGTATAGTAATCTTGATACATTTCATTTTTAATTAGTCACTCCGGTTTAATTATTACAGCGACCGTTCGGCAATGATTCATCAAGGAAATAGTATTTCAACATTTTCTGTACAGTGTCGGTTTGGTTTCCACTGATATCAATCGCGATCATCGTGATTCAGTGTCTCAATGAATCTGAACTCCGAACAAAATGAGTTGAATTTTCAAAATTAATTTTAAAAAATTTGGAACTATCTTTTTTTCCCAATCTATCCTGGAAAACTCTAATCTACTTTTTTTCATCTATTTTCGAGAATTCTAATCGACTTTTCTTCGAATTTATTCGAAAGTATTCCAATCTACTTTCCTTTCAATCGATTTCGAGGAATTCCAATCTACTTTCCGTCGAATCTATTCGAACGAATTCTAATCTTAATTTCATCTACTTCTATTTGTCCATCTCACCTGCACTCTGTGTGTTCTTCAACGTAAACGACATCGCACGTGAAACCTTGCTGCTTATAATAATCTATCTTTGTCTTGTACACAATGACTTCCTTTTTTTTCGTTTTTATGGGAAGACATTCCAAAGTATGGTGGCAGGCTCCATGGCACCTGTTCACTAGGATCATGCTAGGATACAAGTCGTACCCGGGATCAGGCCTTAAAGTAATCAAACGTTCACGTGGTCTGCATTTTGCCAAATGCCTTGCCTTGTTAACATCAGTCCACGTATCTCTTGTACATTCTATCGAATCAGTTTCTAAAACAAAATTAAACAAACTAATTGATTCTTCGATAATATTGAACTCTGGCCTAGAGAAGTTTGGCTTTATTTTCTATTTTGCTACTGAGTTCATCGAAATGTCCTCTCTATGTGTCTAAAGAAAATCATTATCACTTTAAATTTATTTCCAAACTGTGTTCACTTCGTTCAATTAAATTTTGTCAATTATAATATCTCGCGAATTTTATGTTATATATTTTATATTTTATATTGGCGAATTTTATATTATATATTATATATTATATTTTATATTTTATATAAAATGTACAATTCGCGAGATATTATAAGAGAAACTGATTATTCCTTTTTCGTCATAGGAAAACAGAAAAATTATCCGTAGATCGATGACAAAATACCAAAAACCGTTCATTGATCTTATTACCGAATACGTCAATTTCCTGAGAAGCTAATAACAATGTATCTCTCATACCTGCATCGCTCTCCTCGCTGTGCGGATATTTTTCGATAATCTGGATGGCACGAACTGTGCTCGATGTTAACGCGAGTACAACGAACGCGAGTAATTGCATTTTTCTTTCCTTTATTATTTAGAATAGTATTGGACACGTATGACAGAATGTCACTTTCTGTATTGTGCCAGCCAATTTCCTCCTCCGTCTTTTTATAACCGAGCATTGCGGTTTTGTACATGTATTTAAACAGATCGTACAGATAAAGAGAGCTTATGGACACAAAATCTGAACCTGTGACGAACAGGTTACCAACTTTCTTGAACGTCGATCTGAACAGCGAATGATTTTCTAGAACTTTGTAAATATTCAAGAACAAATCTACGTGTAACGCTAATTGATATACCTGGTCGTTTGAGTTGTTTCTTCAATCATTTCGCTACGGCGGCTGTTTTGTCTAAAAGAAATCATTTGTATTCATGGCAATGTCTTTGTAATTTTTCTATGAACGTATTTTTGTTATTTTTTATATTGTCTTAATGGTTCACTCCATTTTTGTGGTCGGTAACTATAGTCATCCGTAGCGGTGAAAGGGTTGAAGTCAATTTTTGTCATTCATGACAAGGTGTTCTCAACACATTGATCGGCTAAATTTCAGTTACTAAAAACGCGAGCGTCGGTGATTATATCGATACATTTTTAACCCTTTAACCAACTGCTTAATTAATAGAAAGAAAGAAAACTACGTGCCGATCTCTCACTGTTCGACTAATTAAATCATTTCTCCACGACTCAGTCTTCCAAATCTGAACATTTTATCTCATCGAAATGCCGACATCCGTCCGCAAAGGGTTAAACATCGATTAAACAAAAATTTCTAACTTACGGAAGAGAATAAGGAATTCGATTTTGTAAATTTTACTTTGGATTTGCGTTATACATATCTAAAATATTACATAAACGTAGGATTAGCAATTGAACGACTAGAAATCCTGCATTAACGCGGGGCCGGCGCTCAATGTGTTAATTTCTCTAACGAGTTACATTCATTAACGGAATGACTTATTTTTCCTTTTGCTCTCAACCGTGGCTAATTTCAGACGTTCGTTAATTAAAGTTTTGAACGTTAATGTACAACGCAACGAGTTCGAAGGAAACTAAAGATATTTATAGAAATAGATATACAAATGAACGTGTATACTGTCGATGATCCGGAAAACCAAAACCACGAACAGCTGAAGCTATCATAATCTAGATCTCGCGGGAATTGTACAGTGAACTATGAGAATTCGAAAGGGATTACAGTGAATTGAACAACGTGGGATTGTAAATAGTATCTCGTTTATTTCTTCGTCTATACATATCGTCGGTTTCATTGGACCACAGTTTTCTGTCCAAGCGCGTACAAAGTGGGAAATCAAATGACAAGTAAGGGACTCGTTCGGATTGAAAATAGAGCCTCACGTTGGCTAGAACGTCAGGATAGGTCCTTCTCGATGATCAAGAATATCTGCAAGCAAAAACGAGAACGGAGATTTGTCAGGTAACATGTTATCTAGCTTTCCATCGAATCGATACAAATGTAGGTTCGTCAGAACACACTGTATATTCTTAAAATATTAATCAACCGATTAATCGAAATTGAAAAATGATCAGTATCCACTGCTTAATTTTCCTTAAATGAATTAATATTATTTTTCACCTAATTTTCCTTAAAAACAATTTATCAATATTTTCTACCTAAATTTCCTCGAAAAATTATTAAGCATTTTCTAAATAAACTTAGACGGAGGTTATTGATGAAATACCAAGCATTTTCCAAATAAACTTAGACGAAGGTTACTGATGAAATACTAAGCATTTTCTAAATAAACTTAGACGAAGGATGCTAATAAAATATTAAGCATTTTCTAAATAAACTTAGACGAAGGGTACTGATGAAATACTAAGCATTTACCAAATAAACTCAGACGAAGGATACTAATATTTTCCATCCCAATTATCCTTCAACAAAACTGCTTAGTAATGTAAAATAATTCCCAATAGTTCCCAAAATATTCCCAATACTCCCCTAACTGACTAATTAGCCAAAGTAGTTGGACCACGCACCTTTGGCAATGCTCCACCAGGGCAACGTGATGTAGGTGAGAAATGCATTGAGGGGAACGGACTGTGCCCGCCTGGTCTCTTTCCAGAAGTGGAACGTCTGAGTGAATCCTCTCATCGTCCACAGCGGGTTATAAGCGCCGTCGTCCAGCTCTGCCAACAGAGAAATACACGGATCGTCAATTGTTATCGTCCGTATTCCCCGAGGACTCGGTGTGAACAGCTATGATCCTGGAATGACTCGTAGGAAAGTGAACCTCGCCAGGCATCGTGGTGCAATGAATCGAATTCGAGTGGCTGAATCGACGCCGAATGATCGGCGCTGTCTTCGGAACGTCTGGGTCAGAGACTAACTACCGCAGACAACAGTTCAAAGTGGCACAACACAACATATACATCAGCTACAGGTGCGATGAACAGAGGAACACAAACAGGGATCGACTAGATGCACTTCGTTTCTGCCTGGTTTCTATGGATTCTGGTTATTGTCTGGGAACTGGTCGAACGCTACGGAAACAGAGGATGAAGACTGTTATCCACTTAACGCAGATTAACGTCCGTTCGACTGCGAACTTCTATGCGTTCACCGGAAACTCGAAACTTCGAGGTTGCACGATTGCGGAAGAATATTTTTCTCTGAAATGTCGTAAGAACCGTTACTCTTTTGGAGATTTATTATAATATTAATATATTGGAGATATATATACATATAAAATCTATATATAAAATTGTATAATATATATATAATATATATAATATATTATATAATTTTATATATAGATAATATATAATTTATACATAAGATATAATATATTATAATTATAAAATTATATAATATATTATATATATACAGGGTGGAAATTATAAAGCGTTACAGTCGAATATCTCCGAAAATATTGATTACACGCAAAGTTGTTCAATATCGAGGAGGAAATCATGTGGTGGAACTTTTATTTTTCCTGGTGAACACTCCAAGGTGAGATAAAGGTCAACTTTCTTTTTTTTCAATGGAACGATACGTTCTTTTATCCACTATCAGACAGTGCGTTTTAAGACGAATTCAACGACCTATGACTCAAGGTCATTCAAGGTCAAACTTGCAGGAAAATGGAGAAAATTGGAGATGGAGAAAGGTGTATATAATAATATATATAAAATCTCCAAAAGAGTAACGCTTCTCATGACATTTCAGAGAAAAAACCAACTATTCACCGTTGTAATACCATTCGTAAAATTGCGCGCTTAAAGATCTAAATTCCCATGACCATAGTCTAGCTATTCGTGCATTAAGAACATGATTCTCGCCCGTTCCTGCGCTGATTTTCATCGAACTATTTCGTTGTTCAAGAATATCCGTCGGTCCTATGTACCGCTCGTTCTTCCGTGGCAAAGATGAATGGAAACGATCACTAGTCGTATTGTATCATAATTCTTTCGTCACGTTATCTAGTTACAGAGTCTTCACTGACGCAAACTGTTAAGTGGGCAACAGCTTTCTTTTGGACGGGAACCAACCGTACCGCGAAGCTCTACGAAACTACTTTTTCTCTCTCTTTCTCTCACACACACAAACACACACTCTCTCTCTTTCTCACGTTTCCACGAACGCGTCGCATCTCATTTCTGATGACCATGTTTATACCGGAGGTGAAACTCGCGGAACAGATTTCTCCCGACTCACGTCCGATTGTTCTACGTCGCGGAACCACCACCAGCACGGGACACCGTCGCAATTCTACCGAGAACAAGCGTCCAGCGATCGTAACTCCCGTCGCCGTTTCAATTTCACCATCCTCATAAACACAGTCATTTGGTTGAGCATGGTCGCACGAACGGAGGCACGGGTTTCTTAGATTTCTAACGACTATGAATGACTGTCGACGGTCTGGTGTTGTACAGGCTGTTCAATAAACGATTGTTTCCGACTGCTTTCTCGTCGGAATCTTTCGTGAAATTTTGACGTTCTCCTTGGTTATAACTCGATTACAAAGTTGTAACGCGGTTATAACGCGGCGTTGGCGACGCCGTGTATTCCCGTGATTTCGGATCGGTCTGTCAGGACTCAGATTGTTCGATATGCAGGAAGACTTTTCGTTTCATTGATATTGGTCGGATGTTCTATTAACGATTTTCACCGTTGATCTCGACGCTCCTGATTAGAGAGATAAATGTTAGTGTACGGTGATGAGGTCATGCATCTAACTGACACTAGGATTATTCAAATTTGCTAAGAATAGGAGCGAGTTGACCGAGTTCCTGGTACCATCTAGATTCGACAGGGTCTAGGGCGCTAGGGGTTTTCTCGTACTAATAGTTCTCGCTACGACTATTAGTCACACTAGTTTTCAAGAGTATATTTTCTCCTTTACATCGAATGCACAGTAATTAATCGAGCTATTAAGAATGAAAGTAGTCAAAGTCACAAAGCTATCTTACGATTACGTTGGGAACATCAGGCACTTCTACCCACAGATGTCGCCAGTTTACTCTACAAATAAACAAACGAGCATATAAACATTCAAACCGTTGACGCTTCCAGCAGCACATTCTAGCTACCAGACGATCAATCTCCGAAATCTCCCCAGACACCCAAGAACCCATCAATCTCGTACGACAAAACCACCCCAAGTAGCGTCAGCCTCATCAGCCTCATCGACAAGGAATAAAGGAAAGCCTGAAAATAAAGTTCACCTGAACAAACTTCGAACAATGCCATCCCTACTTCATGACCCCCAGAAAAAGATCGAAGAGGTCCCGAAAGTAACTGTTTGGAACTGTTGTGCATCGGTTCCGACTGAAACACTTACGAACAATCGGAATAAAGTCATAACTGTCATTTGGTTCTATATCGGTTCTACAACTGATATTGGTTTCGCTTTTATATTTCTTACTGCGTTCCCTTCAAAACCGAGAAGTAACAGTGAGAAAACTGAAATCTGAGAAAACTGAGAAAAATAGAATAAATACCATTCTTTATATTTACCAAAGAATTTCACTTGTTCCTCCGTTTCTAAATCAGAAACCCCTTCTCATAGATTCTAAATACATTCTACAACTTTATCTCCTATCAACTCAAACCAGAAACTCTGCCTTCTTCACATTTATCAAAGAATTTCACTCATTCCTCCGTTTCTAACTCAGAAACCCCTCCCCATAGATTCTAAATAAATTCTACAACTTTATCTCCTATCAACTCAAACCAGAAACTCTTCCTTCTTCACATTTATCAAAGAATTTCACTCATTCCTCCGTTTCTAACTCAGAAACCCCTTTTCATAGATCACCCGAATTTGGGTGACATTTTTTACAGAAACGTGGACATTCATTTCTTTCATGACGCATCGAACGAACCGAATTTTGTTGGATATATGAGATATAAGAAGGATAGCGGAGCAATTATTAAGAATCTTGATTTCTCAGTTTCCGGTTAATGGAGAAAACTGTTTCGAGTACGTAAAGGGTTAAACAACTCAAATCAGAAACTCTTCCTTCCAAATGATAATTTCAAAATTCAAAGCACGAACCTCAATCCTATCCCATACTGAGCCTCATCTTCCAAACCGAGTTCCAGAACTCAAGGAATAACAGTTACGACTTTACCCTGCACCTTGTCGCGAACCGACGTCGCAACCGTCGCCGAGCCCTGATCAAAAGCGTCGTTCATAGAACAGCCTGTGCCGGTAGACGGTGAATAGACGCGGTGATCGAGTCTGTATATGGGGGGTTTGGTGGATGTGTCGAGCAGGGTGGAAGAAGAATTTACCCTGTGAGCCGGGGCGGCGCGGGAGCTCGCACCAATAGTAGATCGCTGTGCCGTCTGGCGTGACGCGGTGCGGCGGCAGCGGGTTGCCAGCGAAGCTGCCGGACAACGCGCGTCTTCGCCTCCGCCTGGGCAGGGTGGCGCTCTGCCTGTGCGTGGTCAGGTTGCCGCGCGCGACCCGCGCGTTCGCGTTTTTATCTTTCAACTGCTCCTCGTTTTTGTTCTTGTTCCTGGCCGTGTAGTATTCCTCGTGGTCGGAGCCGGCAGAGCGGAGCCGCCGCCGGCCGTCCGGCCGCCTGGACCTGAACACCTCGTCGTCGCTGAGACGGCGTTGCTCCTCGTCGTTCTCGAGGTTGTTGATCCGCTCGTGATTGATCTGCCCGGTGCTGTACGGCCTGCGCTTCCTGTTATTGTCCTGCTCGTCCTCGTATCCCAACGGCAGTTCCTCCTTGCCGTGGACCATTATGGCGCCCGCGTCCAGCTTCTGGCGGACGTTGTCGTCGGTGAGGCAGGCCGCGGCCGGCACCAGTATCTCGCTACCGACCTCGATATGGTTGTGCTGGTGGTTCTGGAGGCCTGCCACGAAACAACGATGTTCGACTATGTGTGGCCCCGGCGTCGCGCGGCGCGGCCGATGATTCGTTCCTTCGCCTCTTTTCAGGAGTTGCTTTGTCTCTGGATACGCGACGGTCGTCGGAGACTCTCGAGTTTTAGAAATTTTTGGGACGATTGATTCATGACGTTCGTCGACTGGAGTCGCTATTGGGGTTCCCGTTAAAGAGAGTTTTACTTGCGCGTTTGGGGGTTTCTTTGAGAAGCTTTCGTGGATTTTCGTTGATCGAGCTTTGTGGCGATGGATTTTCAGCGTGATGAAGTTTTATAGGTAGTATTCGTAGTGGTGGATATTTATAGTAACTGATTTTCATAGCAATCAAGTTTCATAGTAATAATTTTTATAGCAATCTATTTTCATTGTAATTAGTTTTCATAGTAATCAATGTTCATAGCAATAAATTTTCATAGTAATTAGTTTTCATAGCAATCAATTTTCATAGTAATCAATTTTTATAGCAATCAATGTTCATAGTAATCAATTTTTATAGCAATCAATGTTCATAGCAATCAATTTTTATAGCCATCAATTATCATAGTAATTAGTTTTCATAGTAATCAATTTTCATAGCAATCAATGTTCATAGTAATCAATTTTTATAGCAATCAATGTTCATAGCAATCAATATTTATAGCAATCAATTATCATAGTAATTAGTTTTCATAGTAATCAATTTTTATAGCAATCAATGTTCATACCGATCAATTCCCATAGTATTCAATGTTCATACTGATCAGTTCCCATAGTAATCAATATTCATACCGATTAATTCCCATAGTAATCAATGTTCATACCGATCAATTCCCATAGTAATCAGTGTTCATACCGATCAATTCCCATAGTATTCAATATTCACAGCAATAAATTCCCCTAGTAATCAATATCCACAGCAATAAATTCCCCTAGTAACCAATCCTCACATCAATCAATTCCTCCAGTAACCAATCCTCACAGTAAAGAACCCTCCGATCAATTTCCCCCAAATCTAAGAAATTCCACAGTACCGAACGTTACACCGATTTCTCTCAACCGCGAACTTTCTCCGCAAACGCAACCACGAACTTGAGCGGCTCGCGCGCCGATTTCACCGTGAAATCGGCGGTCCCCGATCGCGTATCCATCGACAATCCCCTAATCCCGAGGTCCTCTCCGAGAGACAAAGCAACGATCATCTCGAACACACAAGGCGCACGCTCACCGTGTGTTTCGTGATAGGCCTCCTTGCGGCTCGGCGAGTTCTCGTTGCCGGTCCGTTCCCACGAGTTACGTTGCTTTTGCTTCGGACGTTGTTGCTTGCCGGGCAGAAGCGGGGATCTTCGTCGTCTGGCGCGAGGACTCCTGTGATTTCCCGGTGAGCCCCCGCCGCCCCAGCTGCTATCCTGTGGGTCGGCTACAAAGGAAAGAGCCGGCATGGCACACGTGCCACTGATTAGAGACAAGGCATATTTCGTTCCTCCCCGTTTCCGTTTCGCCCGTTTCTAACCGAGCTCGCTCGGAATGTTCTCCTCTAACGTTACCATTCGCAACACTCCTATCTAGCCTCTTCGGCAAACGACAACGACGTTATCAACGCAGAAGGCATCGCCGTTGACGATCCTTCATAGAATCATATCATAATCCGTACTCGTTTGCATTCTAAAATTTAATCCATAGATCCATTCATTTTTTTTAAACGAGAAACATATCAAACGCGTTCTTTTTTCAATTCCACAGGTTGCCATTTTTTAGCGAGAAACGTATCGAACGCGGGCGGTGGTGTTGGTGGTGGTGTAAACTGTTCCTTCGATTAACTCATTGATCCATGTTCGTCTTCGGAAACCGATTGCGTCGGTTACGAGCGACGATCGCGATCGAAGCGATCGGTCTCGAGCGTGTCGCCTCGACGATCCGGACACCGGATCGTCGCGGCGGGAAAAGAACGAGGTTAATTTGACGTTGGATGCATGCAATCGTTTTGCGGCCGGTCGACCGGCGATCGTCGAGTTTCGGGGACCCGGGGACATTCGCTCGGCTGGTCTGGGGAGTAAACGAAAGCTCGGTGTGTCATCTTTGTGTCCTGTTCTACGCGGACGGCACGGCTAATCGTATGCTATCGAGGAGAAAAGAATTGTGCGGTAAGACAGAGATATACACGTGGCACAGTCGCATGCACGATCGATCCTGAAGGGCGCAGGCAGAGAGAAAATAGGATAAGGACGAGCGATGGTGTACCAGTGGCAAAGGGTCGTGTTGCTCGTCGGTCAATAACAACTCCCACTTGCTTGGAAAAATAATGGTGGCGTTGAGAACGATCGGTAACCAGTCGATACTCACGCGGGATGATTCGACTAATGGTATTTTTGCACTAAGAGGGAAGCCACCCTTTTCGTCGCTGTTCCTCCCTTTTATTTTTATGCGCTCGTAGGGAATATCAAGGGAAACGTTTGCGAAACTTTCGTGACGTCCCTACGGGTCTGCAAAGCGGAGGCAAAATTATTGTTTAAAAATAATTCTTTTCCATTGGACCCTGGTCGATCGCAGGAGAGCTATTCGGGAGATGCGTTGAAATGGCTTTAACGCTAGAACTATTGTAGTTGTCGAAAGTTTCAGATTTTTACTTCGTTGGTATGGAAGTAGTGGATAGTTGAAGGTATTTTGGAAGCTAATAGTTTCAGTGGCGTGTAACGAATGTTGAGAGAAGTTATTGGGAATCTATTGCAATTCTTAATTGCAGCTGTAATTCATTTTAAATTGTAGCTATAATCTATTATCATTTCAAATTATGGGTACAATCTGTTATCATTTCAAATTATAGCTACAATCTATTATCATTTCAAATTATAGCTACAATTCATTAATATTTCAAATTATAGTTACAATTCATTATCATTTCAAACTAGAGCTACAATTCATTAGTGCTTCAAATTATAACTATAATTCATTAATGTTTCAAATTATAGCTACAATTTATTAATATTTCAAATTATAGCTACAATCTATTATCATTTCAAACTATAGCAACAATTTATTAGTGTTTCAAATTATAGCTACAATTCATTAGTATTTCAAATTATATCTACAATTCATTGATGTTTCAAATTATAGCTACAATTCATTATTCCAAATTATAGCTACAGTTCATCAGTGTTTCAAATTACACCTACAATCCATTATTCCAAATTACAGCTACAATCCATTATTCCAAGTGACAGCCACAACGAAAAATACATCTCCAAACATTCAAATCGCAAAACCGAATTTCCCAGGCACAAATCCAGCTATACCGATCGCCATCAAACACCCGGCAGTTCTAGCGTTAACTTTCTCAATGACGAGCGACGTCAAATGGCAGTTGTTAGTGATTCGGTCCGCAGAGTGTCGCAGCTTCCGTCCCGTTCCCGATTCATCGGGGATCGTTCCCCGCGTATGAATCGTCCCAGACGGATTGTACAGGCGCTTCTAGTTACCGTCACGAACGTCCCCAGCCTCGATCTCGCTCAGCCCGTTCGCCATCGAGTCCAGACCCTCGTTCTCCGATCTGGCCTTCGTCGCCGCCGTGTCGGGCTTCGTCCTCCAACCACCGCGAACGAAATTGTTCAGATTAGCGCTGGGGTCCGAGAGCCTTCGTTGGTGTCGGTACATGAACAATTCCTCGGCGTCGTCCCAGTCCGCGTCCCAGAGCGAGTCTGTCGCGCAGTAACCGGGTTCGGAGGTCGGGGTCTCAGCGCCTGACCCTTTCGGCTTCGTCACAGCCATTTCTGCGTGTCCCTTGCCTGGAAATCGAGGCGTTGATCATACTGAGGATAATTAATGCGATCATTGTTGAAATATTGTAGTTTTGTAATAATTAGTAAGTGATGTAATAATGTTATAGTATTATAATAATAATTGATGCGATAATAATGTAGTGTTTCATTAATTCAGAGTAATTAGTGTCGAGGTAATGTTGGTATTGTAATAATTAGTGATTGATGTCGTAATAATATTGTAGTATTATAATAATTAATAATTGATGTAATATTGTAGTCTTGTAATAATTCATAGTAATTAGTGTCGCGGTAATGTTGGTATTGTGATAATTAGTACTTGATGTAATAATGTTATAGTATTATAATAATTAGTAATTGATGGGGTAATAATGTAGTGTTGAAATAGGTCATAGTAATTAGTTTTGCGGTAATGTTGCGATACTGTAATAATTAGTAATTGATGTCGTAATAATGTTGCAGTATTGTAATAATTAGTAATTGATGTCGTGATAATATTCTAGTATTATAATAATTAATAATTGATGGGGTAATAATGTTATAGTATTGTAACAGCTAATCAGTATAATAATTATGTTACACTATTATAATATTTAACATTGACTGCAATAATTATATTACAAACATTGCAACGTTGTAATACAATTACAACGGTAACAACGAATATTATTAAAACGAGAATATACATAATATTCAATACATCTTTACGGTGGACCGATTTTCGGGAATATCAACGATTCACAATAAAAGATAAAAAATCCCTTATCCACCCGAAAAGTACTAGCAGCAATTTCAACCGCACACAACACGATAGAAGCAAACAGAAACACAATTACGAACCAGGGGAATTACATATGAAATTAGTCAATTCGAAGTGTAATTGTTACTCATGAAGAAAACCCGTCAGGCGTAATTTCGTCAAGCAGAATCCGAACTGGGAAGCAACAAGCTGAGAGGCAAGAGCGTAATGTCCTTCGAAAAATAGATCCACCTTGTTAACTAGTAATAATTGACTAACAAATCAATTTGTACCGACTCCAAAGCGACACGAAGGGAGAAGAAGTACATAAAAAACAAAGAAACGATGAAAACGTAAGGTAGGGCGTTGTATGTTAGTTAAACATTCGATGATCGTACCACGAGGTCCTTTCATCCGAACAAACTCTATTCTCTGCGAAGCCGCGCCGGAAAACAGGCCGAAGGTCATGCGTTGCGCCATCTTGGTACTCAAGCTAGACTGCAAAAACGATGCGACAGGCGTTACGTTACGACGGAGACGCGTTGCCCGGCGAACGGGACAATCGTTAATTGGTCAGGACGTACCCTCGCGTCGTATACTTTCTTGAGCGCGTCGTACCGGATAGAGCCGAGGAAGATCACACCCTGAATGGCGCCCTCTCTGTCGGACGCGACCAGCTCCACGCACACCATCTCACCGTCCCTGACTAGAATATCACAGAAAACTTCGTCGAAATTGTCCACCATGAAGCAGATGTGCGGGTAGGTCATCTCCTCGAGATCACCCTTGGCATCCATGCGCCGGCGACTCGGGCTCGCGTACACCTTTTGCGAGTGTCTCCGTAGAACCTGGAAATAGCGACCGCTCGTCAGGAACTCTGAACTTTAAAGCTGGGTGAAAGTCGCGTTCCGAAATGCAGATGTCCAATGGAGAAAGGATTCAGCACTGTGTCTGTATAATAAAGATTGTAATGGAGCTGTGCAAGGTAGGCTTTTTTTAGAGGTTCGAAGATTGAAAGGTTTGATTGAGTAGTTATGGGAAATAGACTAATAAGTAACTTTTAGAATGAGTATAGAGATCGTAGACTACTGAGACAATTTACTACTGTGTCGAGCATCGAACTCTCGAACTCTCGAGTCGAGCATGACCTCTGCTTCGTTGATCAATGGCTACTTTGTTTAATTCATCGAGAGATTCCTTCTAGATTATGCTTTAGATTCTATTATTTTTAATTTTGGTGTCTATGTCAAATACTAGACAATTAGAGCCAGCATGTGTCGATGCTATTACAACGTAAATTAGTACACTCAAATTACTAAGATTTGATTGTTCGAAGCTCTTGGAGCAATATCATCAATTTCCTATGTAGTATTAGATGTCTTTAGTCAGCTGATCAATAAAAAAAATTAAGAAGGAGCTCTAAATGGAAGGTGGTAACCTTCTCTATTCTAGTTCCAGTAAATGATTAGTTACTTGAAAAAATCGAAGTCCAAGCGTGTCAGGTTCGTGGAAGTACCTTAATGGGAATGGTACTTCATGGGATCTTCGGGACCGTAAAAGGTTTAAGCATAATCGGGAGGAGAGTCTCACTTGCAATTCCTTGGGGCTTGTTCTTGTGCAGATCGCTAACGTGAGCGTGTAGTCGAACTGATGTACGACCAGGTTCAGGTACACGGTTTCCTCCCAATCGATGTCGGGATCGCCGATCGGCAGTTTCTTGCTGTCCTTACGGAACACGTCCACCTCCGTCTCGAACTTCGGCAGATACCTGGACGAGGTCTTCACGTGTTTCTTGCGGACAAAGAAGAGCAGGTCGTCGCCGTCGATCGTGTGTTCCGCTTGGAAAAGGAAGTGCCGGACGAACAGGTCCGTCCAGTATGTTGTACCTTGGAGTACCACGAAGCCAGAGTCTGCGAGGAGAATTACAGTTGATTGTTAACCCTTTGAACTCTGTAGCCTCCAATGTTGCACCAGTTGTAATATTAAATATTTTAATGAATCAAAGAAACTACCCTATAGTTATTAGATTTTCTGTTATTAATTATTAGACTTTTATTAAAAGATCGAAGATGTGTTATAGCATTTTTCATTTTCACTACAGATACCATAAGAATTAGTTGCAGTTGCTGGTATGTTACAAAACCATCTGGAGTGCTAAGGGTTAACACAATTGTTTTATATATCACTTATTCTTACGGAAGATTTGTATTCGAAATCAATTATCTTCCAAGTCATAACTATTTTCCGGTCATCGGTGACGGCCGTGGCAAAGTGTTAATTGATTGTTATTGTATTATTACCATATATTTATTGTTTGCTATTTCGATTCAAATTCCAATGATGATGGTATAACTAATAAATTATTGTTATGGTAATATCGTTATACTGAATTATGAATCAATTGTTAGTACCTTAATTACAGTGTGTTTATTGATTATTATCTCAATTATTTCGATTTAAATGAGAATATTAATAATGCTGATAAATTATTGTTGTGGTAATACAGTTAAACTCGATTATGAATCAATTGCTATTACCTTAATTATTATGTATTTATTGTTATCTGAATTTTAAATAATGGTAAAAATGATGCTACTAATGAAGTATCGTTATAATTGAACAATTATTATTATTTCGAAATTCCAGTTCTTTATAACTTCAATGATGACACCAGTGAGGAATTGGAACAGACTAACGAGCTCTAGTAGTATTTCTAGTAGTAACTAGTGTCATTTTATTGAAACGGTAATTAAGCTTTAAATGTACAATGATTTTGTTCCAACATCGTCACAATATCTCCGTCGTTTCTCTTGGAAAAATGGCAAAGGCTGTCGCGGATCGAACACGAATATTATTAAAAGTGCGCAGTCGGTCGATCTCCTTTAAAATCAATATTTGATCCGCTCGAAAAATAGCGGATCACTTATCTTCGTAGCGACAAGAAATAAATAAAAAGAGCGAGCGTACAGTTTTTATTAAACATCAGGCGAACGTATGAGAAAATAACGAATCGCGTCAGAGGTGCGAAGGCCGCCGATAAAAATACGAATTCTCGGTTCGCTTCTGAGAGGATCGTCGTCGCCACTTCCGAGTATTGTTGTAGCGGACATTATCCGTGACCGGGCGGAACTGGAGAGGGAAAGGGTTAAAGGCGACGCACGGTGGGTATGATTTAACTTTCTGTCGAAATTGGAGAATTTGCGATTGAATTCAGATAGAGGAACGGAGTTTTTGTAATTAAAACTGACACAATATTAAGTATAGTATCGAATGTAATATCATCTATAATAGCAACTAGAATATTAACTATTATATTGACTACAATCAGTTATAATATTAACTATAATATCAAATATAATATCAACTATAATACTGACTACAATATTGACTAAAATAATAGTTAATATTATAGCTGATTATAATATTGACTACAATCAATTATAATCTGTACTATAATGAATTTTGTAAAGACCAAACCTAACTCATCATGTTCTATACACATTATTTCCCTATTCCACAACATTTTCCTCTAAATATTAAAAAAATCCACGGTTCCATCTTCGTTCTATCAAAAGTTCTTTGACCCCCACCCAAAAACGACCGGATATTCCTACTGTGCAAGACGGACGACCGAATGTCGGGAGGCAGACAGTAATCGATAGCAATATTCGGGGACGACGTTGTCCAGACTTAATTACAGCGTCCGCTAACGGCACACTCCCTCCATTCATCAGAACTTTATTAATAAAAATGGAAATACCAATCCTATCGATCGTTAACCCGCCCAACTAAATAGCACCGATATATTATATACAAATATCCCACCAAAGATAAAATCGTTCAATTACCAACCATTTATACGTAAATTTTATAACTGAATTATTCATTAACAATCTCTAATCTATTAATAAAAACCTCTCCACAATTTCCAGTTTCGAAAAATGAATTCTCGTTAAAGATTTCAATAGAAACAAAGAAAAGTTCTACAGAGTTTCATTGTGAATCAATCAACATAACATTTCCTCATATTCTGAACAATAAAATAAGGCAACACTAATATATAAATTAACGAAGCCTCATTGTAATAGGTAATATGCACAGAAAATTGTTAATCATTCAATTCCAAATTTTTTCCTTATTTCGCAATTTCCTCATTCAATTCCAAATTTTTCCTTATTCTACAATTTCCTTATTCAATTCCAAATTTTTTCCTTATTTTACAATTTCCTCATTCAATTCCAAATTTTTCCTTATTCTACAATTTCCTCATTCAATTCCAAATTTTGTCCTTATTTTACGAAAGAAGGGAACGAACGGAAAACTTTCCGATAAACCGAACGCACAGAAAAAAAAGCGCAGCTGTTCGAAGGTATTAGTCATTGTTACGGAATCGTCGGCGCGTTTCGATGTGTTGAACACCGCGGGCTCACGCGACGCTGCACGTTAGTGGTGTTGAAACGTGCGCTTAATTGTACGGCGACACGGGGTTACGTCACATCGCGTTTATAGAACGAACATCGTGTTTACAGTGATTCGTCTCCGCCTCGCGAGCCCGTTTCGTTTGGATAGGTGGAATCTTTGTTGCCCGGCAAAGCGGCAGATAAAGTCACGTGGAAATGCGAACTGCACGGCTAATAATAAACAGAAATCTGCGACCGCAAAGTAAAACGGCGCGAGTCGTCGTGTTTTTTGCCTTTAAAATTCTGCGGTTGCGAGTGGACTGTGATCTTCAAACGAAATCGTTTCCCTTGCGTTCGTGTAGAATTTAATTAGAATGTAATTCTCGGAAACGAATGAAATGGGATTTCTTTGGATCGATAGATCGTGACTTATCCATAATCTATCACGTGTGATTTGAAATCTATTAGTAGAGTTTTTGAGACGAAATCTTGATTAATTGTGACATTAGGTTCTAATTAGAATTTTATACGAAGGTTTAAAGTACTTATTTAAATTACTGTTATTTATTTAATTTAAATACTATTTAAATTAAATACTATTCAAACACTATTTAAATTAAATACTATTCAAACACTATTTAAATTAAATACTATTCAAATACTATTTCAATTAAATACTGTTTAAATACTATTTAAATTAAATACCCTCTCAATTTCAAATGAAAACACCCCCAATTCGGTTCGACATAGCAAAATAATGAAATTCGATATCCAACATCACGTTCTACATAATGTAATTACACATGAAATATTCAAATAAGATAATTCCACCTATGCATCATGTATTCAACGATTCCATCAATACTCCATAAGAATCCACAGCGAAAAAATGTTCGACAGTAATAGGTTAATCTGTCTGGATATTCAAATATTCCTAAAACGTCTTGATCAAAGACAGCGATACAAGATCAGCATGATTAATTCATGAGATAAAGGATGCAGCGGAGGCAAACTGGTATTTTTTCATCGGGAGTGAATAATTCATTCCGCGGGCACGGGCGGAGGCCTTAATTAATGTTTTTTTTTTCTCTCCCCAGAACGCGACTCGCGTCGCTTCACCTTGCGTGGAAATGACTTTCGATTTCGAGATAGCGAAAGATCGAGACAGGAAATTTCATGCTCGACGGAGTAGCAGGCATCCGAGCTCCGCGACGCTCGGAGGAGAAGTGTTGACCTGGAAAATCACTGGAAATAGAAAACAAAAGGATTAAAAGGAGCCCGAGGTGTCGATAGGCGGATTAAAGGCGGAGTCGTTAGGACGTCCCGATGTGCTCGACCTCGCGACTGCTAATTAGCCAGGCAAATCGATGGAAATGTATTCCCGCAAATCACTGGGCCGACAGTTGTGTCTAAACTGCGGATGTTTATGCATTTGCAACGCGTACGATTGTCTGAAACTCGTTATACATAAAAAAAGATCCATTAAATCTATGTAAATACGACGTCCGTTCGATTCGAAATCTGAAAATATCTTCGATCCTTGAATCTTGAAGGTTATTCTTGAAAAGGAATGAAAATATTCAATGTGTGCGTCGAGGGGAATAGAGAAACAGTATTGTAAACGCGTTAACGGAATTTGTTGCTAAATTCAACGGTGAAATTCTGCGAGGATGAGATTTCAAGATTGTTCATTTTATTAATATGAAAGATTGCTCTATGGAGAAATGAAGTTAATAGATATGTTAGACAACTGGTTGATTACTGATTCATATTATACGATCTGTATATTATACAATTTATTATTAAGTTTATAATGATATAATTTATTAAAATATATAATATACAATTTATTTATTTAAATATATAATTTATTATTATACATTGAATTATACAATTGTAATAAAAACAGTGCATGGAAGCCAGAAATTGCGTGAACCTTCGCAATTTAACACTTTCCTCGTTTCGCAATCATTGATATCTTCGAAGCATGAAAGATTCAAGACGATGTTGAAAATAAATAGTTTCACTTGAATATTATACTGAATGTTTAAAGAAACCGAAAATAATCTGTTGTTACAATTCTTATAAGGATTATATATTAGTCATATTAAACGCCACGCAGTTCTGGTATTAACAACTGTGTTGGTAAACACGAATGGTCTGGAATCAGCTGGCGAAGAGATCGATACGGTACAGTGGGGGATGGGATATTTTATGGCGGATTTTTAACCCGTCCCGTGCCACGGAAATTTCGGTTATATTTTGCTTATACACTGGATTGATTTTCTAAATAAAATATTAAGTTATATTCCAGTTTTTGGTCATTATATATTTTGATATTGTTTCTTTGTTTTCGGTGCTTTGTAACGTATACAGTCATTGACGCTTCTGAATTACTTGGAAACAATCGTAACACGCGAGATAACGGATGTCTAATGAATGTTTAATAACGTGACTAAGCTGATAATAATGCAACGCGAGGATAATAACACCAAATGATTAATCATTGTACCTGCTGTTTTTCCTACGGCATAACTATAATAAAATGGTCTAAAGGTCCAATTTTTGTAAGAAAATATTAACACATATTTATAGCTTCCTTAATCCTACATTTCACACAATGAAAATGAAACGAATCCTATAGATGCTCTTATTAGAAATTACAAACTACATTATATTAACCCTTTGCACTTGATTTGACACAGTAAAACTATAAAATCTGATATTTAATATCAAACGTTGTATAATACCCCATACCTGAAATATTAATTTAATTTGAATAAAATACTTGTGATTCCCCTTCGAGTTAGTTGCAAAGAATATCGTCTTAGTCTCGTAAAAAACTGTTCAATATTTCTAGCGAGAAACTTCCGAGTGCAAAGGGTTAAAAATATTTCTCCAGAAAAATCCGCGTGTACCATATGTGGTACATGTGGCAGTGAGCGTGATAAGGGCGAAAGTAGGGGACGCCGTTGCGAACGCGACGAATATATAAACCGATCGTCGCTCGTTTCACCCTCGACTCATCGATCGCCAAATCACCCTCGCAGCGAACCCTCTGCGTCTCCCAAACAAAAGCCCCAGTCCCTCCCACCCTCGGGAACACACCCCTCGCTGAAGCATGCTCGCGACTCCCCCAAACGTGGGAAGCGGACTTGCCCGCGCTTAAATCCTTGTGCGAGGAGCACGTACTGTTTTCGGGCTGAGCGGACTTAACGGTCCGCCACTCGGGGATCTTGAAATCAGTTGAGTCACGTTTAAAAGATTCGGGATAGTTCAACCCTTCACGGACGAAGGTTGTTTAACCCTTTGCACTCGAAAGTCTTTTACTGGAAATATTCAAGGTTTCCCGACGAGATACGACGTTGTTTGAACCTAATCTAATGGTAATTCGCAGATAAATTGAGCAACAAAGGTGTTTTACTTAAATATTTCACTTAACGATGCAAAGTTTAATTTAAAGTATTAATATTTAACTTTGGGAGTCACCTCTCGAGTGCGAAGGGTTAAAATATAGGAAACTTAAGGCAGATCCTGCTGAATTACGCGTTGAATGGTTAAATAATAGAGAAGCAGGAAGCAGTTTAATGATCCTTTGCTGTTTTAGTAATTAAATCGTTTGTTTGGAACTTAGTATCGGAAATATGAGAGTTTGATCTCATTCGTCATAAAGGGTTAAAAGACGTGTATCTGGATACGTTCACCTTGAAGTCTGTTTTATACTGTCATCAATTAGCGTAAGGAAATGATGGAAGGTTCTTTAATGGACTGGCTGATTGCTGGTTTCCTAGAACTGAGTTCTTGCTGTGAAGCTTTTAGCGAGGATGTAAAGTAGACCGAAATATTTTAGAAGAGAAATGTAAATATTTGAGAGAATAGGTTGAATTTTATTGAGATCGTATGTGTTATCGAAGTATGAAGGTATTTAATTAAAGAAGGCTTGAGTGATGTTTAATCTTCTTGAATAGTGCTGAGGCAATACATGCTTGATTGCAGGAATGTTCCAGAAAATCTGGGATAATCCCTTTCAGAGGAATGAGGAGTGCTCTTAATCAAAGAACGCAATGCAAGGACTTAAACCATCGCGTATACCCAAAACTTCAGCCTAATCCCATTAAACTCATCAACCAAGAATTCCAATATTAACTGCGAATACTTGAGCACCCCATTCACCTACTTAGTCCTCTAGAAGCTGACTCTACTAGTAGTTGCTCTAAACTAATTCGTCAAACACAATTCCAGTCTAATCCCATTAACTATATTACCTAATACCTCCAATACAAGTCTCCAAATCCGATTCACCTATGAGCATCCACTTCAGGCCTCTAAAACTTCATCTCATACCAATACAAACACTCAAAGCATCAAACAACACAACAGCCTCAATCTCACCAGTTCCAACACCAACAGCTAACTCAAAAATTCCAAAACTCTAAAATTCCAAAACTCTAAAATTCCAAAACTCAATTCCTCAAACAACTCCATATCAAATCCCCCACAATCATCCACACCGTCCAACCAACTCCAACCAACTTCAACCAGCTCCAAACTACTCACCAATATCCTCAATACAACCCAAAAATTCCAAACCTCCAAAACTAAACTCCCATTACAATCCAAAGCTTCTACCCTCCAAAAATCAACTCCGAAACACCTCCACAAATCATCCCCCAATCATCCACACGAGCTCCAAACCAGCAGCCAGCACCAGCCTAACTCGAAACCTCCAAACATCAACTCGTCCGCGGCGTTCTCCTCGGCAACCGTCAGACCCCAAAATTCCACCCTCCAAAGCTCAACTCCCATTACACCCTCAAAATTCCACCCTCCAAAACTCCCAAACACCTGCACAAATCCTCCCCAATCACCCACACGACCCAACCGCCTTCACCGCGACGTCCAAACCATCATCCAGCACCTGCCCAACTCGAATCCTCGAATCCTCTAAACTCTCGTCCGCCGCGTTCTGCTCGGCAACGATCAAAGAAAGTGCAACGAACGGCAACAGAAGACGATACTCACCATCCTTGAGCATCTGCCTGAGCTCCTTGGTCCTCTGGAAGTTGATCTCCTCAAGCAACTGCTCCAACATGGTCGCCGGCCTGGCTAGGCCAGAGGACGAGCTGCCCGCGAGAGTGGCCATGCCCAGGCGAGCGTCGTGGGCGTCCTCCTCGTCGTAGCGGCGCTGGTGGCCGACGCCGCGGTCCTTGTTCGGCCGCGGTCCCACCTGTCGCCGCGCGGCCACGCACGCACCACGGGCACCGTCTAGCCAGAATCACGCTCGGTTCAGCCGAACGAGAACAGTGAACGCGTCCGCGGCGGAGAACTCGTCGAAGGAGAGACGCCGGTGACCGGCGGTCATCGCGGCCCGTCCGCCGGCATCCTTTCTTCCTGTCCCGATTACGTCACCCCGCTGCTCCTGCCAAGTGCCAGCGACGAGAACGCTGCGAACGTCGAAGACACGCTGATCCCCTATCGGAGTCCAACCTGTCCGGCCATAACGGCGCGTCGTCGCGCGTCACTGTCTCACCGTTGTCTATTCACTGCGTCGGAGAGGCTCGTCGTTTTCCGCGGCGACAGGGAATCCACCGGGACCCCGATGACTCGGCTCGTCGACGACTGGCTCGCTCGCGTTACGCCGCTCGATAAAGCCGCGCATGCGAAACGCTCGCGCGTTTCGCGCGCCGACGGCCCGCCGCTTTCGAACTGGCCACCTTCGTGATAAGAGGTATCGTGCTTCGACGAGAACGATGGCGGGACGGTGGACACGTTCCGTGCCATGGAAACTTCGGTTGTATTTTGCGCTATGAACTGTATTGATTTTTTGAGTAAAATAGTATGTTGTATTTGGGTGTTTGATGATTCTTTTGGAATTTCATATTATTTCTTTGTGTTCACTGGTTTGTTACGTATACCGTGACCATGATCGATTGAAAATCTTACAAAAATTGGCCATAGGTGGTACACGTGTTACGGAAACTTCGGTTATATTTTGCTTGTGAACTGTATTGATTTTTTGAATAAAATAGTAAAATATATTCAGGTGGTTGATGATTTTTTTGGAATTTCATATTGTTTCTTTGTATTTACTGCTTTGTAACGTATACCATGACCATATATCCATTGAAAATATTTTCTTACAAAAATTGACGTGTACCATAGATGATACACGTGACACGGAACGTGTTAACCCCTTGCACTCGAAGGTTTTTCGCTTGAAATGTTCAATGCTTTTTAGTTGGATGTAGACAGGATTCTTTGGGATAAATGTATCTAGAAGTCATACATAAATTAAGGATTGAAGCTATTTTCTTTCAATATTTCACGTATTCGTGCATTATACAAAGGTTAATGGTAAATATCAAAATTTATAATTTTCTGTCGAAGAATTATAACAGAACCTTTAACGTGCAAGAACTAATAAACTAATCTTAATGAATTAAATTTCAAGATGCACAACGTGAATAACCACGACGCACAGGAGGCAAAACGCATTTCGCGATGCAGAGTGCAGCTGCAATAACCTACTTCGGCATTATTATTTAAATTAGCACAGCAGATACATGTTCATGTTTAAATAACATCCGCGCGGACCGATAAAAGCGTCGACAAAAGCGCTCCCTGTTTGCTAGACCGACAGCCGCTAAAGCTCGCCCGTGTAACTGAAACCGAACCGAAGCACTCGAGAGTATCCGTGTTTCAACATGATCTTTGTTCGCTCGCAATTGTTACGATATAAAAATCGCTGTAACCGTTTCGCAACAGTAATATGTCCGCTCGGTTCGCGGGGTCTTCGAGTTACTGCCTTTCAAACATAATTACGTTCAACCGCTGTAAAAGTACATTTGAGTCAATGGCACAGAGGATAATTGCCCGGCTAACTCACGCGTCTCTCTCGCGGCATTCTGATTAATAAACTTTGTACTCGTTTCATTGATTCACAGCGTACTCCGTTTGTCGAGGCGTTTAAACTTTAATCGAGTGCAATGCTACTCTTGAATTTAAATCTGTTTGAAATATTCCTTTTGTATAAATTCTTTGTAGAAATCATTTTACACCTCGGAATTCGTTCGGAGATAGTAATTAATTAATGCTAGGACCATCAAGTAGTTAAATTGACTTAAATTTCAGTGTTATATTTGAATCAATTTTAGCGGTTTCTCCAGTTAACTGTACCTTTTTAATGACTGTTTTATTCACTGTTATGTTATAGTATATATTTTTATAGTATATAGTACATATTATTATAATAAGTTATATCATATATGAGTAGCTCAGACTTTTTGATATTCTGATTTTTATCTTAAATTTCTAGATATTCTCCGATGTCAGTAAATTTTCAGTTCTAATGTTAACCCTTATCACTCCAGGTTGTTTTGCAATCTATCAGCAACTGCGACTAATTTTCATAGTATTCCTAGCGAAAATGAGAAATGCTATAACATTCCTTCGATCATTTATTTTCTTAGTAGAAAACTTGGATGTGTGGAAGATATAATTTTAGGGTAGTTTCTTTGATTCGTTAAAATATTTTATATTATAACTGGTGCAATATTGGAGCCTACAAAGTTCAAAGGGTTAAAGTGCATAATAATTACAAAAAATCGAAATTCATGACAATGTGGCTTATAAATTTCAATGTTATAGCATTCATGTTATTTTGCACCACAATGAAATCGTTCCTAGATCGTTCCTAGAGAACTGCGTGTTCGTTTCTATAAATCGCGAAAATTGTAGCTTCAAAATATTGTAATGCGTATTCGCATGATTGCACGAATCAAGATCGACTTAAACCATTGCTAAATAATGTTTAAAGAATTCAATATCCGTCAAATTGACGGGTTCCGTGAACCTAGTGTTAAAGTAAATCTGACCCAGATCCCCGATAGTCCGCTGTGAATAATGAGTCGAGGTTTTTGAAGTTGACGTATAATTGTTCGCCATTGGTATACGCGGACGTGGGTGTTTATCGCGGCCGCGCTATCTCGGAAGACGAAGCCGCTTTCAGGGAGATAGGATGACCCGAAACTGACCTCGTGACACCAGATAATAATTCCGGAGTATGGCTGGCCGACTTGACTGCAAGCGCGGCCATTTGCAGCGGAATAAAATTCCTGGCCTTGTTCGAACTTCAAACATTTTCAATTGCTCGCCGTGTTTTCCGCTGGAGTTCCCTGTGTTTTGTTTCATTTTCCAACAGCGAATTAATTTATACATTCCATTAGTAATTTCGAGGTTCATTTACATATACGTGAACATTTTGTCAATTTATAGTTCGATTTTCTTGGTTACAGTTTATCACATGTGGACGATGCAAAATATAATTAAATAAATAATAGTATGCGAAATAGTAATTTAAAGAAGGAACATGATTTTCGTAATAATCAGAGTTCGAAGGAGATACTAGATGATTAAAGTATTGTTTAAGTAAATTTTGTTAGAAACTACAATAGATGTTTTCTAGTATTCTTCAATAGTCGATTTTCCTTAATCTCAGAGTTGTAAATACTTCCGTATATCAGAAGATAAACACAATTCGCTTATCGTTCTTTCTCGCTGCATACCATTTAAACGTAAATAACAAAAAGGAGAATCTACTGAGTAACTCGTTAAAATTGGTGTGAAACACGCAATGCTAGTAAATATTATGAACATTCGTGCTATGGTCGTCGAATATTATCGTCATCGAACGGATCAAATAAACCAATTCCAAATTTGAATTACGATATTCCGAATCAAATTTTTACAATAAAATTCTATTATTAAATTGCATGAAAGGAAATGAAGAATAATTAACCGTCTGCACTCGGAAAGGAGACAAAGGAAATATTCCTTAGAAGTAACTCGAAGGGAAATCACGAGTACATTGAGAAACAGAGTTATTTTATTCCAATGTTTCACGTGTCGAGGCATTATACAAAATTGAACATTGAATATCAGATTTTATAGTTTTACTGCGTCAAACCAAGTGGTGACGAGTCATCTCCCGAGTGCAAAGAGTTAACCTGTTCGCGCAGAATAACGCGCGAGACGTGTTTCGAATTGCGTCTGAATATATTCACGATTGTATTATTTGAATCTATTATATTGTATTATCCGAATCTGGTATATTATATTATTTGAATCTTTTATATTATATTATCTGAATCTTTTATATTATATTATCTGAATCTATTATATTGTAGTACCTAAATTTTTATATTATATTATCTGAATCTTTTATATTATATTATTTGAATCTATTATATTATATTATATTATTTAAATCTTTTATATTATATTATATTATTTGAATCTTTTATATTATATTATATTATATTATTTGAAAATATTATATTATATTATCTGAATCTTCTCCATTATATCATCAGAATCTATCATATAATATTATCCGAACACACTTCGTACACATCCAGAAAATATACAGAACCGCTGCGCGAACGAGCTAATCGAAATGGGGTATCATGCATCGAAAGATTCGGCACGCAGGGAAGCCTCCGCTGCGTCGATTTTTCGTAGCGGCGCGCGGCAGACTTTCCTGATCCGCGATACTCGCCGTCCGGTTCGTTATCTCGTTTAGTCGCGGACCATCGTTCTCCCGTCTTACTTAACATCCCGGCTAGTCTAGTGCACCGCCAGCGATCCCGAGTTTGCCACAGTCTCCGCGAAACAAAAATCTGGGCGATAGTGTCGGTGAGTCTCGCGCGCGTGTCGCGAACACCTTACGATTCCTCTAATTAACCCTTTGCGGACGAGCATCGGCATTTCCTCGAGATCGAACTGTTGCGTTCGGTATACTAACCCTTTGCACTTCAACATCACTTCACTATGTGAAACGTTCTTCTACGCGATCGTGCTTTGTTATGGTGAAAATTCAGGAAAATTGTTTTAGATTACTGTTTCTTTGACATCTTTACATTGACTATTGCTTGGGAAGTAAAGAAAGTAGATGAAAATACTGTGATATATTAAAATATGGATAAATCTAGATATTTACATTGACAACATAAGGATTAACCCTAATTGGAACTTTCTTCTACGCGATCGTGCTCTGTTATGGTAAAAATTTAGGAAAATTGTTTTAGATTACTGTTTCTTTGACATCTTTACATTGACTATTGCTTGGATGTAGATGAAAATACTGTGATCAATTAAAATGTGGATAAACCTAGATATTTATATCGACAACATAATGATTAACTAGTTTCGAAACATTCTTCCAAGCGATTCTCAGCTGTCATCGAAACTGAAAAGGATCCCTTCGAATTTCCAGTTGCTTAGCATTCCTACGTCGACGTTCGCTTCGTGAGCGAGGAGTTTACGCGGAAGCGCAGCGATGCGCTGAGATGTATGACAGTCCGGAGATTTTAGTTGCCGATGTAAGATGGATGAACCAGTTCCAAAGGTGCCCGCGTTTCTTTCCGTTCGGGGGGGCGAAGGAGAGCCGCTCGCGGGATCGTTGCGAAACGAGCGCGAGATGTATCGCGGCCGCGAGACGTATCCGTCGATTTTTCCGTAAAATCGCGTTAAGTAATCGGGTTCCAGTGAAATGTAAACCGCTTCGAATTTGGCCGCGAGCGATGCACCCCGAAGCGATGGGATCGCGGGCGCGTGAAAGGGCGAGCGCCTCATAAAAGAAGCCGCGTGCCGACGCGTTGCGCCAGTCCGCGCGCGTTTTAACTCTGTCGATCGCCGACAGAATTTTCAGCGATATCCTAATAATTAGAAGCGATCGTCGACGATCCCAAGTCACGTTTTGTACGTTGCACTGTTGGCTACTCGCTCGCGTTGCCGAATATCTTCATTCGACGTCGAGTTTCTCGTTACGATCGTTTTCGATTCACTCGGAAGCTCCGAGCACCGGCAACCGCCGCGCCGATCAGCTTGTTAATTCGCGTCGAGTGTCGTCGTTGATTTTTTGATCGATGATTTCGACTCGGTTCGCGGCGGAGTGAACGTTCGAGTGTCCACGGTGCGCGGGAATCGAAGAAAGTGCGATTCTCGGGACGAGTCGAGGGGCGAACCGGTGCAACGCGGCCGATTGTTGCCGTCCGACGCTCGAGGAGACGGTAATTGAGACATTCGTCGCGGTTGTTGAGCGACGGAGGAGGTTTTTTCTCGAACTGGAAGGATCGTCGAGTATTTTGAAGCTCGTCACGCTCGCTTCTCGTGGTTTCTTTAAGAGGATTAGACGCGTTTCGGTTTTATTGCGAATTTCTGGGTGGAAATCGATGGCTTCGCTCTTGACGCTTTGCCCGTTGCGAGCTTGTTAATCGGATTTTTAATTGACAGTCTTCGATGGTGGATGATGTATTAACAGTACTTGGATTTAGAAGCAAATTGGTTTGATTTAGAAGCAACTGGAATTTTAAAGGTACTTCGCAAGTTAAAACATACTCAGACGTCTAGCGAAAATCATTTTGAGATATTCTGTTTCTCTTAGCAATACATTGTTTTCTGACCTTTTGACCTTGTTTTTTTTTATTCTCTTATGTTCTTCACAGTCTTCTATGCTTTATGAGAGTAACAATTTGAAAATGTTTCTACACGTTTGCAAAAATATGTTAATATCTATTACCTTCGTATCTTATCTTTCAGAAATGGTTCTTTTCAAATTTTCATATTTTCATGAAATTGTATATAGATTTCATATTTTTACCAACACTAGAACATTTAATACGATTAATATGCAATTCCCATAAAAATTGTAACAATAGATTATTTTCAGTTTCTTCAGACATTCATTATAGTACTTGCATGAAGCTATTTATTTATGCATGAAGATATCAATAATTTCTGAACAAAAGAATCGAAACCAGTGATTTTGACTGGTACGGTAGTTCTAGTGTTAAAATCAACGTGACGAAATTCATGACTGCATGAAAGACTAGAGCACATTGGAGTCTCTTGTTATCCAATCAATTTGCCGTTGAATTAATCGACAAAACAAATGCATCGTACGCAGAGTCGTTCCCTCGATCACTGACGAACTCCTCACTGACGCGACGAAAGTCGTGCGAACTTTGTTTCATGAATATTCCCTCAAGACGACGCGTCATTACTTTTAATTACGAATAATCAGCGAGCGTAGTGACTCACTTGAAATCAGTCAGGGGCGTGAAGTTGTGAGGTCATGATGGTAGACAGAAGTTTGCTCGCTCTAGTTAACGAATTTCCTTTTTCATATTCACCGGTCAGTGCGAGTCGTTGCTTCACTCGCGATTTTCACGAGAGTTCCAATTGTTAGTGTCCTAATCGATCGCGATAGTTGTGATTTTACAAATTTTAGAGGATCGATAACAAGAGGATTTAGTTCGTATTGGAAGCAAGATTGATCTGTGTATGTATTGACTACTTTTATCTCTTCATAGTTTCAAAATACTCGTGCAACTTGTTTTCATCGATCAGTTTGCGGAGGTTCGTTAAACAAATATTTTCTTGATAAAGAATTTCTGCAATAATTTCAAGAGAATATGGAACGATCTATTTTTAATGATTTCGCCATGTTGCCGCTTGCCACGAGTATGCGTTATCTCGAAGTCAATGGTTACTGACTAATCTCAAATATGATCATTCATTTTATTTTGTAAATAACATCTACTTGTTACTTAATCTTCCAAACTACCTCGATGTCTTCCTACTTCAAATGTATCTAACATTTAATTATCCTACTTTCTAAACATCAACCGTGTTTCCTTCTTAAGGTACAAGAACGGTTTAAAAAATATTACCTCAGTAGAAAATAAATTTTCCAGTCAAAAATCAAGATGTTAAATCCTTGACGAACTCACATACACTTTCTCTATTTCCAGCTCCATAATATCAACTTTCCAGTCATCAACTTGGAAACATATTCTCTCCTCAACTCATACCATACAGAAACATCTTCAAAAACCATTACCCCCGATATGCAATAAATTTTCCAATGAAAAATCAAGGTGTTAAATCCTTGACAAACTCACATACAGAGTTTCACTATTCCCAGCACCATGAAACCTACTCTCCAGTCATCAACTTGCAAACACATTCTCTCCTCAACTCACACTATACAAAAACATTCCCAAAAACCGTTGCCATAGTAAGAGATAAATTGTCCAATTGAAAATCGAAGTGGTAAATCGTCGACGATCCCACACACACATTTTCACTATTCCCAGCACCATGAAACCTACTCTCCAGTCATCAACTTGCAAACATTCTCTCCTCAACTCACGCCATACAAAAACATTCCCAAAAACAGCTGCCTTAGTAAGAGATAAATTGTCCAATTGACAATCGAGGTGTAAGGCGTCGACGATCCCACATAGTCATTCTCACTATTCCCAGCACCATGAAACCTACTCTCCAGTCATCAACTTGCAAACATTCTCTCCTCAACTCACAATACAAAAACATTCCAAAAAACAGTTGCCCTAGTAAGAGACAAAAACCCTAGTAAGAGTTGTCCAATTGACAATCGAGGTGGTAAGTCGTCGACGATCCCACACACCCATTTTCGCTATTCCCAGCGCCATGACACCGCCCTTAGGGACACTTAGAGGAGGGTCTGGTGTGGACAGGATCGAGCGGGAGACTCCAATATACCGGGGGAGCAGGTCGGCAGAATTTGATTTCAATCCGTGCAATTTCCGGTCCCCGATATCGCCCTCCCGGCGGTCGGTGTCCCTGATTCGTCGGTCTCCGCTGAGACCGTGCCGTTCCAGAAACCTACACCTACATGCCGAGAGCGGCGATTCTCGAGAGCCGGCTCGAACTCCCGACCCACTTCGCCTGGACACGCGTGATCCGATGCATCTCTAGTTATCCTCGATTATTAGCCACTCGGCCGCGTTTATTATTGTGCGCGTCCATCCGGCGGAGAGATGCGCTCGCCAGCTGCCGCTAATAATCGCTCTTTCTCTTTCTCCGTGCGTTACCGATCGTGCCGATGAAAGTTAGCCTCGCGCGAACAGGTTTGCTACCTGGAAATCGCTGGGAGTTTCGCCTAACGATGTGCCTGACAAGTGACGTTGGCATTATTAACTCGACGATAATGAGATATTGATAATATGCTAGTAATAACTATTATTACGGGGAATTAGTCGATGCCACGCTGTTGTTAACTCTTCCAGGACGAAGATTCTTTGAAATTTACGAAGAACGGAGGAAGATGAAGCTAAATTCTGTTGATTGGCTAGACAATAGAAAGGAAACGTGATTTCTTGCTTAATCAAATCATTTGACTTGGTATTCGTAATATAAAGCTTCGAATTCACATTATTCGATTGTTCGCGTTTCATTATAAAATATTTTCTATAATCAAGCTACCAATTGAGATTACTTCATGAATTAACAAGGCAGTTCCTTAACTAAAGAAAATAGACAATGCTTCAGATTTGTATTGAAAGTACATTACTTACAAACTAATCGATACAATTGTCCATCGTCAAGGATCGACGGCTACAAGAACCGATCCAAAGGACGATCACGTTGCGAGCGTGATCGGTAATGCGCAATCGGGTTGCATTTAGTTCAGATCGATTGTTCGCGTTTCATTGTAAAATATTTTCTACAATCAAGCTACCAATTGAGATTACTTCATAAACGAATAAACGAGGCAGTGCCTTATAATTCAGGAAAATACACAATGATTCAGATTTGAGTTCCCATTAACGTCTCGATCAGACAGAAAGTACATTACTTCCAAACAAATCGATACAATTGTCCATCGCGAAGGATCGACGGCTACAAGAACCGATCCAAAGGACGATCACGTTGCGAGCGTGATCGGTAATGCGCAATCGGGTTGCATTTAGTTCAGATCCGTCCCGGCGAGTTTCTCTCTTCGATAAATAGGAATCGCATTCGGGCCCATTTGTCAATGGCCATTCTTACGCGGCGGTATGCCCGTTAATCGCGGCGCGTTGGAGTTTCTCGGCTCTCGTCACGGCCAGTTACATCGGCCCGCGCCTCGCAACTTCGCATCTTACGTCACGCACCGTAGAAACGCGAAAGATGCGGCCCCGTGTCGCAAGCGGCTCGGCTTGATCGATGGTGACCACCGACCCAATGGAGAAACCTCCATTGCGAATGCCACCGGATCGATGAAATTGGACCGGCACTGAATGCTCCGGATCGGGGATTCGGTCACACTTTGTCGTGAAGCCGACCACTCCGTATCGATGCATAGGGAATCTGTATTGCTCCTCGGGTACCTGGCAATTTTCACGTCGATGGAATTATTGGTGCCTAATGGAAAGTGCTTTTGAAAGGAATCCTCGAAGTGGAGTGCTTTGGAAATGGCACTTTTTGTTAGAAAATTGCTTCCTTTTGTTTCGTAGGTTTTGAAGATTGGGTTATTGATCATTTTGTGGTTAATGTTATTGTTCTGATTGTTATTAGATGTTATTGTTGTTATTATTATTCAATTACTATTAGATATTATTACTGTTAGAGTATTCTTAAATAATTATTAGATTACTGAGTATAGATCAAATTTTCCATATTTACTGTGACAGTTTCTTACCGAAAAATCTAACATTTCTAATATCTATCAATCTTAATACAAGATCATTTGCAACTCGAATTTCGATTCCGTCGAGATCGATAAGTTCTAATATCAAATATTTTAACGAATCAAAGAAACTACCCTAAAATTATTAGATCTTCCACACATCCAAATTTTGTACTAAGAAAATAAAAGAACTAAAAAATGTTATAGCATTTCTCATTATCGCTAGGGATACTATAAAAACTAGTTGCGGTTGATAGATTACAAAACAATCTGTAGTGCTAAGGGTTAACTCGGTACGTCGTGTTTCCAATGAGCGGGGTCATTGAATTGGCAGTGATACACGGTTCAGTGGAATTGATTCGAGCGGTGTCGATTGTTCTCCAGGCTACGCTATGTTGTTCCTGACCGTGGCGGCGTGCCTGGTCATCACGGTGCAGGCCGGATGTCCCATGAGGCCCACCGCGGAACAAACTACAGCGACGAGGACCGCGGGCGACGGCGGCTACAGGATTCTCGTTAGCGGAGAAGCGGACAAGTATATCCCCAACGCTGTTTACACAATCAGTTTGCAAGGTAACGTCCCTTGCTTCCCGTTTCGCGGGCTCGCGACGCGCCGCGCGATTCAATGGTAATGTTCATGGTAATGACGTTCATTGTTTACTTCGTGACTAATTGAAGACGATAATTACGTGGCGAGTCACGTATTCTTATTTCGAGAGGCGGGAATGTTATTCAGGATTAATAACAGTGACCGATATTACGATCATTGAGCTGCAACTTGTGGGAGGTTTGTGAAAGGCAAAATTGATGAATGAAAATCTAAAGGACTTTTGATTTGTATATTGTAATTGTAGTTTTAATTATAATTCCAATTGCAATGTTACAATTGCCATTTTAATAAAATTCCAATTGTGATGTTACAATTACCATTTTAATAAAATTTCCATTGTGATGTTACAATGACCATTTTAATAAAATTCCAATTGCAATGTTACAATTACAATTTTAATCATAATTCCAATTGCAACGTTACAATCACAATTTTAATAAAATTGCAATTGTGATGTTACAATTTCAATTTTAATCATAATTTCATTTGTGATGTTACAATTTTAATAAAATTCCAATTGCAATGTTACAATTGCCATTTTAATAAAATTCCAATTGCAATGTTACAATTAAAATTTTAATAAAATTCCAATTGCAATGTTACTATGACCATTTGAATAAAATTCCAATTATAATGCTCCAATTACAATTTCTCCAGACCAACCACTGTAAGAGCCCAAAAAGAAGTAATTTGAACACTGGCATCGCTGTGCAAACTTTCAAATATGAACGAATTAATTCCGCTGTTTTCAGGCTCGAGAACGCACGAGAGGCTGCAACAGTTTACCCGCTTCACGGTATCCGTTCACTCCCAGCATGCGCCGAACAATCCCGCCGCACGGGTCGGCTACTTTCAATTATTCCCGGACTCGCTGGCCACCTTCAACGAGGATTGCGTGAACACCTTCTCGGAAGCGTCGGATCTCCCGAAAACTGAGGTAGGAAATTCTATAAATTTATCAACTAACCACGGATCTAACAAACCAACGATAAAACTTCTTACAATTATTATATCACACCACTTATTCCATATATCCATTCCAACTTCAACAGAAACATTCCAAAAAATTATTACTGCCTCATTAACCCTTCAACAATGTTTAACAACTATACTCATCAGAATAAAATAACCAACTTTATAAACATATATATTTCTTAACCACTCAACAAAGAAATTTCATTTTAAAATACTCCCATGTGTTATCGAAATAAGCGCCGACGAGTATACTCGTCAGTGTTACAGAGTTAACACTAGAACTACGTACCAGTCAAAATGACTGGTTTCGATTCTTTTGTTTAGCAATTATCGATATCTTCCAAGTGTTGAATACTCGAAAAGATTTTGAAAATGAATAGTTTCATATGAGTACTATAATGAATGCCTGAAGAGACTGTAAATAATCTATTGTTACAGTTTTTACGTATTAACCCCTTGCCCTATGATTTCTCTGTAAACTGTGATCAATCTAACTACTTTGTTCTCAATAAGTTATTGAAAATAGGAGAAAATTTCAGTCTTTTTCTACATCAACGTGTCCTCTAAGGTATAATCATTGATAATGGAGGAATAATATATAGTTTGCATTCAAACGAATTAAATAATATTTGTTTGTTCAATGCCACTTGAAATCTTCACGAGTATGACACGATATTGACAAGGGGTTAATCGGTAGTTCTAGTGTCAACTAAACGCTCGTAACAATTTGCGAGATATCTCCGAGGATCGAAGCTGGACAGTATCTCGTCGAGTTTCTCACGAACAGATGTTCCCCGATTTTCGTTCGAGTATCTCGAGTCCCTGTCCGTTGCACGCAACAAGACTCGATCGTGCACCGCGAAGAACCGTTCGAGGCCGATCGCGGATAGATTCCGAACGTTTGGCCGTCAGCCAAGCGTCGATGGTGTCCGATTCCTCGGCGTTATCGTGGCTTCCCGTAACGAGACAATAAAACGTTCCTTACCATTGGCGTAGATCCAAGCGATGTGGAGGGCACCGCCGAAGGGCTCGGGATGCGTTATCTTTACGGCGATGGTCCTGGAGAATAACGTGCGATGGTACGCCGAGGACGGCAGCTTAACGAAAACCTTCTGCGAGATGAGCCCGAAAGAGCTGGAGGACCTCGACGGTGACAAGTGCTGCGCCTGCGACGAGGCCAAGTATTCGGTAGGTTGAAAATATTTCCGATTTTCGAAAATCCCTTGACATCTGCGCATTTCGAGGTTCTCAAAACCATCGAGATTTGGAAAAGTATAAGCATTCTCCATCATAAAACATGCTCTAATCAATTTCTCAATGAACTAATTCCTCTGTTACTAAGATTAAGCTTCAATTCATCAAAACCAGGATAAACAACGAAATATTCTGAGACACTCTAATTCCGCTCTAGAATCAACCCCCAGCGTCTAGATCCATTGATATAGAGAAACATTGACACAACTATCGAAAGGAACTTCATTACAACGTGTTCCTATTGTTAGTATCGTTATTTAACTGCCCCACTCAATGGAAACTAGCGCGCGAAGTTATTACGATGGCATTTGAATGATTCGAACCACCCCGTCGCAGTTAACTATGGAGGGAATCTGGTCGAACGTGACCCACCCGAAGCAGTTCCCGTTCTCCGCCTGGTTGACCCACTTCAGCGATGTGATCGGCGCGTCCCACGTTCCTAGCTTCTCCTTCTGGGGCAAGGACCACATCGCCACCGACGGCTTCCGGCAACTGGCCGAGTGGGGCTCCGCGTCGGGGGTGGAGGCGGAGCTGAGGCTCAACGCGAACAAACTGAGGACGCTGATTAAGTCCGCCGGCCTTTGGTACCCGAACGTAAACAGCAACACGACCACCAGTTTCAGGTAATTGTTTTCCCCTTGGTAATTACCTGGCTGCTTTTTCTTCTGCTGGAAGAACTGGGGCTTGGAATATTATCACAATGGCTCATCTTCGGTGTACATGTAATTATTTGAAGTAGAAGAGATAGGGAGGTTCGTGGTTGTAAAGGATGGAGTAGGGTGGGATGTATTTTGGAATGTTGGGAATTATGTCTTTGTTTGAAGCAGAAGAGGTGGAATATTTGAATATTTAAGTATTTGTTTGAATTATGAGAGATAGGGAGGTTCGTGGTTGTAAAGGATGGAGTAGGGTGGGATATATTTTGGAAAGTTGGGAATTATGTTTTATTTGAAATAGAAGAGATGGCAATATTTGAATATTTAATTATTTATTTGAATTATGAGAGATAGAAATATTCGAGAGTATAAAGCATGCAATAGGGTAGCAATAATTTTGAAAAATTGAGAGCTTAGTATTTTAGTAGCTCTCGATTGATGAAAGTGAAGAAGTAGGTAGAGAATTTTCCAGTGATTTGTAATTGATGGAAATGAATAAGCAAGCACGAAGATCGTAGTAAGAATACAATAATATTAAAATATAGACACTAAGAATGCTATAAACATATTTTAGACCCAAAGGTGTATTCCGAGCAACCTGAATATAATCTGTAAATCTGATTTTATTCAACAAAGGCAATTTCTCACACTGAAATCAATTCTTCTTCAGAGTAGACAAAAACCACCCCTTGGTCTCGGTGGCGTCCATGCTGGGTCCTTCCCCCGATTGGGTGGTCGGCGTCAGCAAGCTGAATCTCTGCAGGAAAGACTGCACCTGGACAAAAAGCGAGATCATCGACCTGTATCCATGGGACGCTGGTACCGACAATGGGATAACCTACATGTCGCCGAATTCCGAGACGAAGCCACGGGAGAAAATGAAGCCGATCACCACTTTGTACCCCGAAGATCCTAGATCACCTTTCTACGATCCTACTGGTAGACCCATGCTACCTCTGGCTAGGTTGTATTTGAACAGGGAGAAGCTGATCCCACGTGGTTGCGACGAAGAGGCTCTTCAACAACAACTGACGCAATTGGAAGTCGCTGAAAATACCGAAGACACTTCTAGACGTAAGAACATTTGTAATTCTCGTCTCTGATTATTTAGATTCACGTTTCTTGAGTGTTTTCATCGTTTCTATGGACAAATTCGAGTGAATTGCTTCGGTTGTTCGGTGATTACAGGTTTAACCCTTAGCAGTCCTATGTCGAGTCAGACTCGATCTATTTTATTGCAACCTCTACCTGTTTTAATAATTTTTTCTATATTTATGTGTAGTATCGCAATTGTACCATTTAAAGGTAACATTTCAATGACTCCCAAATATTCTCGAATAAATAAATAGAGCGTCATATCAAGCTGTTGTTTTCTAGGTCTCTATTGATACAGTTTGTTGTAGTAGTACTTTTTTTAATTTTTCTTTGTTTATTCTGGATAAAGCTGAATGCCAGACGACGGAGTACACGGCCTGGTCACCCTGCTCGGTGACATGCGGCAAAGGATTGAGGATGAGGACCAGAACCTATTTGATGCCGGAGAAGGCGGCCATGTTGCAGTGCAATAGGCAGCTGGTTTCGAAGGAGATGTGCGTTGCATCGGTCGCAGAATGTCAGTAAGTGTTGCAAAATTGATTGGTAGTTAGAAATTGAGAAGGAATGTAGGGTGAGAAGGCTGCGGAGTGCTGAAGTGTTGTAAAACTGATTCAAATTTGAAAATTGGAAGAAATCTAGGTGTCCCAAGATTCTAGATTACTCGCAAGTGTTTCAAAACTGATTTAAAGTAAAAACATTCGAAGAAATATTAGAATTCTAAGATTCCAGAATGCTTAAGCGTTCCAAAATTCCAAAACAGGAAGAAATCTAGGTGCCTTCCTTCACTGTTGAGTCTACCAATTAGCCTATATCACCAAATCACCCATAAAGTCAATCCTACCAATGTTAATTCATTACTTCATCGTGGTCTTCTGCAACATGATTAACCAAACACGTTTCAAATACTGTCTCTAGAGGCGAAGAAGAGGCGGAAGGTGACGTGGAGGTAGGATTGCCAGTCAGTAACGACGCGCTGTGCAGAACTACCGACTGGGGCGAGTGGTCCGAGTGCTCATCGACCTGCGGCATCGGGATGAGGTTGAGAAGGAGAAGGTTCTTCAATAATATGGCTCGTAAACGATGTCCTCAGTCGCTCGTCGAGAAGACGGAATGTACGGGGCCACCGTGTCCGGCCGGCGCCGAGGAACAAATTGATCCTACGTGCAAGGTGTGTTACCTAGATCATCCTATCGCTCTTGCGATCCTTTGTCTTTCTTTCTTCCTTCTCTTCTTCTTCTTCTTCGTTCATAGATCAATTATGAACGAATTGCACCATAGTTTCATATCTCTGAAATCTTCACTCTGCTGGATACATTATTTTCTTACTTTTCTGTCTGGTGAATTTTCATGTTTACAGTTTTACACTTTACATTTTTATTTTGTTTCATTTATTTCATACTCCCATTTATATGTTCCGACATTTAGTGTATTATTTTACATTTTTGTTTGCATAACTTTATATTTTGATTTATATATTCTCACGTTATTTCATACTTCCATTTATATTCCGACATTTAGTGTATTATTTTACATTTTTGTTTGCGTATCTTTACATTTTGATTTATATATTCTCACGTTATTTCATACTTCCATTTATATATTCCGATACTTAGTGTATTTTTATTTTACACTTTTGTTTGCGTATCTTTACATTTTGATTTATATATTCTCACATTATTTCATACTTCCATTTATATGTTCCATTTAGTGTATTATTTTACATTTTTGTTTGCGTCTCTTTACATTTTGATTTATATATTCGCACTCGGTATACGCCTAGTTCACACTGTCGTTTATATATTCCGACATTCAGTGCATTTTTTCACACTTCTAGTCCTCTGCAATCAGTACATTGTTTACACAGGTGACAGACTGGTCCGACTGGTCGCCCTGCAGCGCATCCTGCGGGAAGGGGGTGAAATTGAGGACCAGGTTACTAATGGTCGACCCTTCGGAGCAACAACGGTGCTCCTCCAAGGTGGAGATGCTGCAACAGAGACCTTGTTTGGAGCAGGCCGACTGTACGTTCGACATGGCCACAGCGAAAGGTAACATAAATTCCTTCAGATGAAAATTCTCTTTATAAATTGTTTCAAGCAGCAATTACATTATTGTAGTATCTAGAATATTTAACCAGGTCGTATTGCGACGGACCGGCGCCGGGATGTTTGGAAAATAGTGTGATTGCGTTTAGAAAATCTCGAGCGGCTGAAAGAATGCGAGGAAGAGTGTCTGGAACCGAGCGACTGGACCTTGAGAAAAGCGTGTAGACTGCGTGAATTTTGACTATGGACGAAAGATGCGAGTGAGAAGGGTGCAAGGGTGAGAAAGACACAGCGAATGGGGGTGTGTTAAAAGCGAGTGGGAATGCGTGCGAGGACATTTTGGTGAGAGACAGCGAAGAACATTTTTGTGCGTGATAGAGTCGTGTGTTGGCCTTCGTATTAAGTTGTATTTTACGTGTTGTCCATATTGTTTCCTAATTCTCATCTTACGGAAGATCCACCTTTTCAATATCTATAATAATAGTAGCCCCACTATAAAATTGGGGGCTCGTCCGGGATTACTATAGTATTGTTTCCTTATTTCATCAAACACATATATTTATTCCTAATTCTCGGTTACTGAAGAACCACCTGTTCACCATCTATAATAATAGTAAACACTATATTATTATCGTACATTTTCCAGTGGTCTGTATGGAGGAAGCAGATCCCGGTCCCTGCAGAGGCTACTTCCAAAGATGGTCGTTCGTTCCTCAGAAGTTGATGTGCGTGCCATTCGTCTACGGCGGCTGTCGCGGCAACAGGAACAACTTCTTGACTGCCGACGAGTGCATCAACACTTGCGGCATTGTAACGAACACACTCTCCATATAAATATCTGGTTTCATTGAAACATTACTCGGTCAGTTCCTAATGAAGCAAATTCTTCAGGTACGAGCGATTTTAAACGGAGAGCCACTGAACGCTACCAGCCTTCAGCAACCGTCGACACCAGTCGACTGCCAGGTGTCCAATTGGTCGCCTTGGACATCCTGCAGCGTCACTTGCGGCTCCGGTCGTGTCACTAGCTTCCGCACTGTTCTGGTAAAATGTTTCATTTGACTAAATATCTTAGAAATGAATTATCTGGGTATAGACAATTCCAGTTTTCGATCGAATATCTGATGAATCACGTGATTATAATATTTAAATCAGAGTCATATACATAGATGAGGATTAGAGAAAGTATGAGGAAAGAAATTCTCAATATATTTTCCGTTTAATTTTGAACCTAGAAGCATTTTATACACGAGTGTTTCGTTTCCTCGATTAAACCTTTGCAGACGATCCTTCGAAATCTGAGAAACCTCCAGCAGATGGTCAATTATATATCAGTCGATTAATAGAAAAAGGAAACGTACCGATCTCTTGCTGTCTAAGCAATTAAATCACTCGTTCGAGATTCAGTCTTCCAAATACGAATATTTCATCTCGAGGTGTCGATGTTTGTCCGAAAAGGGGTTAATAATGAAACCGCTAAAATCAGTCAGGAGCATAAATCAAAGGATTGGAAAGTCAGTCTATTTGGCAAGCTTTCCCGTAGGAAGCAAAGTGCGATCTTACTGCAGTATGCATCCGAGTTTCTGAATTTTCAGCAAGACCCGCAGAACGGCGGTCGTCCTTGTCCCAAGAAGCTTCAGCGTCGCTCCCGATGCCAGCTCGCGCCGTGCGAGTAACACTTCAAATAAACTGGATTCGAGACTGGCGCGGCTAAAACAGCAAACAGAGAAGACAGGGAATACGTTCGTTTTTGGGCGCGGATCGTGACCCGTTCAAAATGTAATGATTCACGCGAGGGACGCCTCAAATATTCACCTTTCCCTTCGTTCTCCATTCACAAAGGAACGTCCACCGATTCCGATGAATCTTTGATACGATCGTTCTCGTATGAATATTTTGCACGTGGTTCTTTATAAATTTATTGAAAATTTTGTATGCTATTCTAACGTCTTCGATGTTAATAGTAAAATAGAATGTGATCAACGTGTAAAGTTTATGAAAACTCTGGAAACAGATTTTTCTCGGTTTCTTCGTGTATTTGTTGCAGTATCAGAATGGAAATATTTATTTTTAAAATTATTTTGGATATTCGACAGTAATGTGTTTAATGTTAACACTAGAAGTACTGAGAGTTTCATATGATCAACGTGTAATGCTTATGAAAACTCTGGAAACAGATTTTTTACAGTATCCGAGTGAAAACTGTTTATTTTGGAAACAATTTGGATATTCGACACTTTCAAGGTGTCTATAATTGCGAAATAAGAAAAATGGAACCTGTTATTTAGTGTTGATACATTTGTAGGTTCTTTGTTTCATTAAAGATTCATCAGAATCGATCGATGTCGCCGTGAAATTGGTTCCCCGGGGATCGAAGAGGATCGTCCGATATATTGTAAGTTTTTCTACAAGATGGTGGGTACGAAATAAACCGATGTATCAGAATAAATGGTATTTTATTAATGGTCAATCGTGATCTTCCTACTCCCGGTCGAATTCTCGAGAACACGCAGGCCATGGCAAACATAATCGAGCTGCTCTGCCATTATTGCGTTCGAATTTCCACATCTTCTAACAAATCCTCGCCAAGCGATCGTTCGTAAAGAATCTTGTCACGAAGAAACATACGAATCGTCGTAATCGGACTGCAAACGTTTACGCGTTAATTTCCATTCAATATCTCCGAAAACCATCGAAATTCAAAGACTCATTAAATAAATTCATTTAACAAACGTAACGCTAATCGATTCCAATTCTCCCCTGGATCTGTTCACGAGAACACGAATCCCCATAAACGTCACAGTCCGACCATCGAAGACGACGAAATAATAATAAAAAGCAATCGATACTAAAAAAGAAAACATTATCCTAACGACTATACAAATCTCGCGCAACTCTCCGTCATAATCGTAACTAACGCTCAGCAAAAAGAAATGGATCACTTTCTCTCGAAGGACAATAAACGAACGATAATCGAACGAGACGCATGGACTCCGATGAAACGACTGTCCTCGACACAACCCGATCCTGTCCCCGACAGGCCGCATATTTCTTCCAAGAAACGTTATCGTGATGGATGCGGTCAGAAACGATATTAATTTCGATCTCGTGAAAAAATTCCGCTATAGTTCGTTAACAGCTATAATTCGCCTCCGAGGAATACAATCTATAATTATGTTCGCCGGCTTATCTTGTTAATAAAACAGTTTGGTTCCGTGTTTGCATTTTTTTTTTCTTGTTGTTCTTTGTTCCGTTTTTTGGTTTTCCTCATCGTTGATCCTCCTCATTTTCTTACACGTATTCTTCGTCATCATCGTCATCATCATCTTCTTCATCTTCTTCTTCTTCTTCTTCTTCTCTTATGTTTCTTTACAATAATAACCTCTCACGAAGTAACATTCACTACGACGTTTGCCAAGTGGACAGCTAACTTTACATTTACAATAATAATCTCATAAATAATACACGTAGGCGGTACGGTGACTATACGATCCGGCCAGGATCGCGAGGACCAAGAAAGGACCTAAGACGAGAGAGAAAGAGAGAGAGAGAGAGAGAGAGAGAGAGAGAGAGAGAGAGAGAGAGAGTGGGCAGAGAGAAAGACTTGGTTTTTTTCATTCGAGCTGTCGCGTTTGTTCGTTCCCTCTCGTGGCTGCCTCGCGATACCGGCGACACGCGTTAATTAACATTAATGGTATTTCATTATTATTATCATACGTACACGTAATATCTAGGAAGTAGTACGGATCTCTTTGTCTCTTTTAGGCCTCTACTCGACTAAGCTACTCGGCTCGTTCTTTGGTCGTGACACCTGCACACTCGTCTTCCCTGTTTCTACCAAGAGAAAAGTCTCCATATAAATTAACCAACGGACTCGCCTCCGAACGAACGAGCGACGGTGTGTCGCTGCGAAAAGAAATTGGAAGCTCCCTTTACTGAACGTTCCTTGAAAACTGACGCGTTCGCTACCGATCTTCCCACATCGTTCAATACTGTCTTTCATACGTTTATAAATTTATTCAAGAATTATTCGTCTCCAATTTATTTCGATGGATTAAGAAATTTATTTTCTGCAGAAATTTGCCATTTAGTGAACGAAAAGATGGATTTATTTAAAAGCTTTTCTGCAATGAATGTTATCGTAGAAAAATAGCGAACGCGTTAAGGCGAATTCATTTCGATCCCTTTGTCTCTATAGTCAGCGGATTCCATCCGCCACACGATTTTCACTATGGAGGAGAAAGTCGATCGAAAGCCGCCCAGATTCTCAAGGAGAACTTCCATTCTTTCAGTCGACTAGTACGCCCCGGTGCCTCGATTACTCGAAATCAACCCTTGCGTTGGCAACTGAGTCGGGATTTGTCCAAATATTACAAATATTCTCATGTAGATCCTTTGTTTCCGAAGGAAAAATCAATGCAAGTGTCGAAGAAATAAACATTTGAAGCGATTCCGTTAAGTTATCACGGGAATCGAGTGAAATTACGCGGAAGAATGTTTCGAGATGCCAATTTAAGGGTTAATTAAGCGTACGGTTCGATCGTCGGTTGACTACGGTTCGGATAATCGAGGTGTCTCGCTGTCGGCGCTGGAGAAGAGACAGGTTCCCGGGGCTGACGGGGAAAGAAACGTTCGATCGCGGTTGATCCGACTAGAGTTCGTTGAACGGGCGAAAATAAAAAAGTACGAAACGCCACGTTTCTGATCCGATTGGCGATAGAAAAAGCTCCGATCTTCAGTAGACCAGCTTCCTGAAGCGGCTAGGATAAATTCGACGTGTACGCGACTCCGCTAAAACGACGATAACAATCCTTCTCTTTGTTCTCCCGTTTTTATAGTGTATTTATAAGTAGTCACTGATTCTTACGATTTAACGCGGAGACGGCGCGGTCGGCTCGGAATCGATTGTTCGCTCGAGATCAGGATTACTCATCGAATTACTCAGAAATCATCACGGTTATCCACTTTCCTCGTGAATTAGTTAATTTAGTTATAAATTGAAGGATTCTCGTAGAAAACTGTAACAAAAATGTTTCTATTGTTCTGTAGTGTACGGTTGCAATTTTCCTTTTGCAAATTGTCAGCGATAGTCGTTCATAATACTGATAATATTGGAAGATGACGTCACGCAACGTTTAATATTAACCCTTTGCACTCGGAAGTTCACTAGAAATATTTTAACATTTTCCGATGAGACGAAAATAACTCGAGATGTCACACGCACATTGAGGAACAAAGCTATTTTATTTCAATATTTCATTATACGAACTATAATATTAAATATTGAATTTTATAGTTTTACTGTATGAAATCAAGTGGTGAGAGAGACCTCTCGAGTGCAAAGGGTTAAAGGTTTCACGTTTGAATCTTGAAGTACTTTCCACAAGTACTCTTTAACACGTTGAGTGCCATGGGGGTCTCCGGTGACCCCCAAGCAAATCAAACTACTATAATTCACTCAATTAAACGATAATCATTCGCAAACATTTCTATACTATAAATAATGATACCCATTGCGGTGCGTGCAATGATAATAATCCAATTCAGTCGAATGATTTAATATTGTATTTTTTCCCTTTTTTGTACTTTGCTCGATGAAATCGTGCGGCGTTCAACGTGTTAACTCGTTACCAAATTTAATTACAGAACGAAACGTTTCAATAGTGTTCGCCAGATAGATGCACGCGATAAATCCCAGACCTCCACAAATTAGAATAAACTCGAGAGAGAATAGCTTGGAAACGATGAGCCTCATAACTAGCCCATTACTCTGATATATTCTATTTTTCGAGGCCCCTAACGAGCCGGCTCGTTTGAGTGACAAATAGACCGCCGACGTCCCTGCAAATTTATATCCTTTACGCGCCAATTACCGTCACAAGCGCCGAACAGATTCCTTCCGTTAACTGTCTCGTAAATGCAACGGAAAGACATCGGCCTCCGAAATCTTGTACTCCCATGAACATCCTCTGTCCACGTATAACATTAATTCCCAGTGATCGCGCAACGACTGGGAATAACAAGGACAACATACTAATAACAACAATAGTAGGACACGACGAGTATCGTCTACGATATTACAATCTGTCACCTGCGATCGTGTCGTCGACAGTGTCCAGTTTCAAAGTGGTTCGAAGTGATCAAGATCGAGCGTTCAACTCCGAACCGACCGACGACCGTTTCCAATTTCATTGGTACGAGATCGTCCGACTAGTGCTGACTAGACTAGTGATCGTCGACCCACTTGCCCCTTCCATTCTGGCAGTAGTAGCGGTAGTAGATCGTGGGATGACACGGGGTGAGATAAAATCGTATCAGCGGCGACCGATCGAGGCGACGATGAACGTCCCGAGATACCTGGTCCGATGAGAACGCTCCTTTCGACTCGGATCGTTTAGCGCAACACAACTGCTGCACCGCGGACGACGTTTGTTTAACTATCCGCGGTGATGTATACGTGGCGGTAGGAATAACAGTGGTCTAACTCCTGTTTCTGAGTTTCTGGATTTTGTGAAATGCTCTTGGAGGAATTGAATTCGATGTTGTAATATTAATATTGATTATTGGTAATTGGTGTTATTAATAGCACTTCAATTTAGATAATGAATAATAAGAAATGTTATTAGCGTTATTGGAATAGTAAAGAAATTCTGAGTTTCTAAGGGAGAAGCTTTTGTGAAACGTTATATTGATGTTACAATTACTGATGTTAATTATTGATAATTGGTATTATTAATAGAATTTCAATTTTGATAATAAATAATAAGTAATATAACAAGCATTATTGTAATAGTAACGAAATTCTGAGCTTCTAAGAGAGAAGCTTTTGTGAAATATTCTTAGATGAAAGAAATATTGATATTACAATTACTGATTATTGATAATTGATATTATTAGTAGCATTGCAATATCAGTAATGTATTTACTCAACCAATATTACAGTTACTAATATCAATAATTCATAATAAATAATATTATTAGTATTACTGTAATACTAATTATATCAATGTACAATTAATCCAAGATTTCATTGAACCTTCTTTCCTCGAAAACAGGGGTTAGACTATTCTGTCACGTGTCAAGACTCAACATTCATCTCCATTCGAAAAATTGGATGCTCCACCAATTTCCATTGTGACTACCCATAATCTCGTACTCGTATAGCTACAATTTCAGTACTTCTCAGCCGCACGCAGTTAAGAAACTCCCGGGTCGTCGCGCGGGAGTGTCCACGTGGGCACGCGTGGGGGTGAAAGTTCATCTCCGCTGAAATATGAGGAAGTTCGCGCGTGATCGACGAGCGTCGCTCGTGTCAAAGTCGCTGCGGTTTCACGCCGGCGATTTTCCCGTCGAGGAAACAGTGATTCTGCGTTTTCCATGCCGCCATTTGTCTTCCACGCTACATCCCGGTGCATCCTGTGCATTCATTAATTACACGAACAGGAACATCCTGCGACATTCCTCCAATTCCAACAAGACATCATTAAAACGTGGAAAGCAAACTCTTCTTAACAAAATGCTTCGTGGTTATCCAATGAATTAATCCTCGGTAGAAAACCAACGGATACCTACAAAATAATCAACTCAATGAAAATGATTAATTACTCATTACCCCACATCCTCCTACCATCAACAACCTTAAAAATGATCTCTGCACAACCTGATTCAACTTCCATAATACCAAAACAAATTGATTCAAAGAACAAAGAACAATCAACACTACCGAGTTGACTTTCTGAAATCCTATAGCAACCTCAAAACTGCATGTTATTAATTTATAATTCATCTATCCGAATTAATTACTTCGGCAACCCCGAAACAATAGTCTTTTTAACACTTAGCCAATCGAATGGGGGTATATCTTTTCTTTCGTTATTTAGTAAGTCTTGAAGTGGGATTATTTGCAATTCATCAAATACGGTTCTTGTTTTTACAAAACAATTTCTAACCGAATTCACTGAAAGAGTTCAATTGAAGATAATGGAGGAGATTGTAGTTATAGTTCTTTTCAGGCGGTCGCCTAAGTGTTAACACATTGAACGCCAACAACGTATTTTAATTGCATTACTGCGGGGCCGGCGCTCAATGTGTTAAGTTTATTCTGTAGAGTGATGCATTTCAGAATCGTGTAATGTAACAATTGTAATATAAGTCAATGGAAATTTTGGGAGAAACATCTTTCTTTCTCTTGTTCTATGTCTTGCATTAATTACTCCTAGATACTTAGAGGTCACATTAGTCAAGCCGAGTTTTGGTTCAAAAGTGCAGACAATTGAAATCTTGCGCTCGCAACGCTAAAGCCTTAGCGTACGTCAATGATCATGCGTCGAAAGCTGAGCGTTGCAGGTGAAAGAGTGTCCTTGCTTTTCTCCACTTTTGAACCATCAAAACGCAGAGTCCGGCGTTTTCACGGCGCTCAATGTGTTAATTTCAAAACGAAGAAACCACGAATAATCGTTAAAACCCATCTGCTACAAAGACAACAATCCTCCTCACTTATTCCTGCGGATCGCCAGCGTGAAACCGATGTCAGACTCCGTATTGAAAGGAAAAGGGCTCGCCGGTGGGTCAACGAGCGGGCGTTGTTCGTGGTTCACGGTCGACGTCGCTTACGTGTAATATATGTATATATATATAATATATATATATATATAGTATAATATAATATAGTTTCTTTGTGTTTGTTTCTCGTAATTCTGCGTTTAGTCTCGGCGAAGTCTCCTGTCGTCGCGAGAAAGGCATCGTTGTGCGTGTGCCGGCGACGACGGCCACGCGATCGACGGACCCGACGATGACGGTGGTGGTCCTCCTGTCCGCGAGCGGTGCCGCCGTCGCAGCGTCCGCGGCTGCTGGTTAACGGAAATCTCGGAAAACACCCGTCGACGCGCGCGACCCCCCGCGCCGCTAGCTGACACGTCGCGCGACGGCGACCGGGGGATCGTCTCAGAGCCACCTGTCCGTCTTGTCGTGGCCGGATATCGGCTCGATCCCCGGGAGCCGCTGCAGCTGCGTCGCCGAGCCGTTCCTCTTCAGCGTCACCGACAGAGAACCGCTGGCCACCACGCTCTCCTCGGTGGTGGACGGAGTCAGCGGGGCGGCGGTGACCACTGCTGAACAAAAACAAGCGGATTTTCTTCAGCCCCGGTGATTTATTCGCCGTTGCGATTTATGGGCCGGCGAGTTTGTTTGCGCACCGCGAAAACCCATGCGTCTCTTCGCGCGCCAAGCGGCGATAAGTTATCGTGTTAATGAATTGCAACGCGGATTCGTCTCGATTGATCGTCGCTCGAGGCTCTCTGCACTCGACTGTTGAATTGATCGACGCCTCGGTTCCTTCGGATCGGTATTTGATCGAGAGGTTGTTCAACTTTGATGGTTCCGTACTCGCGAATTCTTACGCTTCGATGCATACGCTTTCTAGATTACGATTCGTCGGTTCGAGGATTCTAAGTGGTTAATTAGGTTCAAAGGATATTCAATGTTAAGACTCTGTGCTCGATAGGGGATTTTCAGTCCGGTATTTGATCGTTAAGAGGTTGTTCAACTTCTATGGTTCCGGACTCGAGAATTCTTTGGTACACTTCGCTGCCTACGCTTTTTAGATTACGATTCGTCGATTCGAGGGTTCTAAGTGTTTAATTAGGTTCAAAGGACATTCAATTAACCCTCTGCGCTCTAAAGATGACTCTCAATCTAGATTCCATATATCAAGACTGTCTTATATACAACACTATACTCTCTATAACGTATCAATATATAAAATATTCAACTAAAATATCTTAATTTTCCTTAATTTCCCTAAGCTTCCTCATTTGTTACTTCGAACCTCGTCTCACTGAAAAATATACATATCTAGAAAACCTCGAGTGCAAAGTTAACATTCACTATGCTCTCTATAAGGCATCAATATATAAAATATTTAACTAAAATATCTTAATTTTCCTTAATTTCCCTAAGCTTCCTCATTTGTTACTTCGAACCTCGTATCACTGAAAAATACATATCTAGAAAACCTCGAGTGCAAAGTTAACATTCAACACTATGCTCTATAACGCATCAATATATAAAATATTCAACTAAAATAGCTTAATTTTCCTTAATTTCCCTAAGCTTCCTCATTTGTTACTTCCAACCTCGTCTCACTGAAAAATATACATCTCCAGAAAACCTCGAGTGCAAAGTTTAACATTCAACCCTTCAATAACATCTTACCCTCGTAATTCCTCAGTTCTCGAGTAATTAATAACAGATTCACGATCAATCGTTCCACTACCCTCGAGCGTACCCAAACACAAAGCTCAAAAGGAAACCTAAACCCCAACCCTGATCGATCGCTCGCCAAGCGACCAGAGAGCCAAAGATCCAGGGGACACATAGTTGAAAATTCCGATTGACCCGGTGAACTCACCAGGTTGCTCGCTGATGCTCGCGCCGTCGGGGTTGTCCAGGCTAGGCTGTTGACTCTGCGTCGCCTCGTGCCTCCTGGGCGGCAGGGTTTGCTGGTTCAGTTCCGGTCCTCTGGTTGGCACGCTGCTCGCCCTGTACAGCGGCTGCCTCTTGGAGACCTTCGACACGAAGGTCGAGGCGATCGTCTGCACCGGGTTCTTCCGCAGCGTCGCCAGGGCGTCTAGGCCGTGAGCGAGCATGTGGCGAGCATCGTAATGATGCGTCTGCTGGGACTGATGCGAATGATGGGGCTGGACCTCGTGGCCGCCGGCCTCCAGCGAGGACTTTGAGTCCGTCGATCCCTCCGACCTTGAACCGGCGTCCTCGGAGCCGCGCGAGTACACTGAGTCCTCCGAACGAGATCTATCTGGGAAAGGAAGCCTCTTAGCATTCGCGCTGCATTTTAACGCGTTAAACGCCACGGAAATCTTAAGCGTTTTCCCATAGAGTTTGTCTTTTGTAGCAGAGAAAAGTAGGAATAATTATGAACTGTTTGGCGTTGCAACGTTCGCGTTGCACTATTATCAACTTAGTTGCCTTATTGAACATTTTTATTTCACATCGGTTGTCTTGTGTGTTACGATTGTTTTTTAGTCGTTCAGAAGCGTCAGTTACCAGTGACATGGCGCTTAACGTGTTAACTGCCGGCTGCGCGAAAAAAATATTCAAAATATTATACATTTTCGTAAAATAAATCGTAAATTGTTGAAGTTAAATTATGTGTATTATATCTTTAAGAAAAATTATAATTGAATCATCAAAAACTTCCAATGTACTCGCATAGAGAGCAGCATTGTCCGTACAGTCGTGCCTAAGAGGTTAAATCGTCTTTTATATTGTGTTTGTGGAGGGAACGAAGTGATTTGAGAAGGCTTGTGTAAGTTTGTTGGTAATTAGAGGGAATTATTAGGTTCATGTTGAATAGAGTGTAAGGAATTATTGTTATTCTCGCGATTATGAAACTGGAGATCGCTAGGTTCTAGAAAAGCTGATCATATATCAATTGCTGATGTAACTAGTACATTTTGTAGAAAGAAATCGCACAGTGATCAATTTTAGCTACTTTGAAAGGGTAAATCTATAATTTCTATGTCGTTTTCCAAGGTGCTATTACTCTGAAAATGATGGAAGTTTCAAGGTCGTTAGAGAATTTCAATTTTCCTTGCGATTGAGACCAAGGGTCTAAGAATTGTGAGGTACCAGCTCGCAGAGTATTCGATTGAGAACAACTTACTAATTATCCTCGAGACTTTGCTGCTTCTAGCGGACTCGATGATGTTCCCCCATCCTTTCTTCCTCGAGCCGTTTCTTATCCCGCGCTGGCAAGGTAGTCCGGGCACGCTGTTAGTGCTAGTGCTGTGGGGACTTTTCTTGGGCGTGGTGCCAGGCCCGTATATCCCGCTCTGAGTGGAGCCGAACAGGTCCTGACCGTTCTCTTGCTGAACCTGCTGCTGCGACGCAACGAATTCGTCAACCGGCGGCAGGCTGCCACTTCCGCCCGGCTGGGGGCCGATATTGAAGCCCTTCATTAATCGACGCTCCTTCTGACGGTTCTTCTTACCGCCCGCACCTATGGACAGCTCTTTAAGGCTACCGTCTATGGGGCAGACAGAAAAACCAAGGACTATGCTCAAGCAGCTACTAAACGAAACTGAAAAGAAGATCAAGGGGTTGCGTACGTTCGGCTGGGAAGGAGATCGAAAATTTTGTAAAAAGCTGGGAAACACTTAGGGCGGAATTAAGATATTTGAATTTTGGATATTGCTAGAAATAGAAATCTTTTGAATTTTGGACATTGCTAGAGATAGAAATCTTTTGAATTTTGGATATTGTTAGAGATAGAAATCATTTGAATTTTGAAGATTGCTAGAGGTAGAAATCTTTTGAATTTTGGACATTGCTAGAGGTAGAAATCTTTTGAATTTTGGACACTGCTAGAGATAGAAATCTTTTGAATTCTGGACATTGCAAGAGATAGAAATCATTTGAACACCAAATTCTAAGGTGTATGATTGAATTTCATAACTTATGAGTTTCACTATTACACTATTACACTATTACACTCGATAGTTACAGCTACAAGTATTCCGAATACTCTAGAATGTAATTGAATATAGTGGAATTAAAATGTAGAGATTACTCAATCTTCAAAAATGAAGGTGAAAATTATAGTTTCGAGGTATGAGAGTAATTACCGAATAAGATATTGTAGAACTGTGTAAAGTAGAAAAATTCTCAAATGTGATCTTAGTTTCGTTGTTTTTATGTATGCAACACCTTGAGAAACAAAAGCACGGAAGGGACGAGTTGTTAATCACGCGGCGGGCTTATCCAACAGGTGAAATTCGATTCAAGTGGCTTGTACTAAAGCCGATCACGAAGGGCGAGCAGGTTTTCGGGCGTGAACTCGCGCAGACTTCTTAATTTCAAATTGAACCTGTTAACGACAACGTAATATCCACGCCAGACGATCCTTAATTGCATTAATTAGCCCCCCGCAGTTCGCCGGATGATTAATAGCGCAGCCAGTAACGAACTTTGGAAGTTTCATTTACGGAGGATCGAGGCTCGCTACCCGCATAGATCCTCATCATGATTTTGTATTCGTGTCGCGCGACAGTCTGGCCCTTCAACTTCGACCGGAACGAAGTTATCCATTTATGGGGAATAATTCCTTAGACGAAATCTGCTTTTCCATTGTGCACTGCTGATCAACAGATGGGAAAGACCGTGCTTCTTCGACCATCATTTAATTCTACAATTTTCTTCTCTTAATTTTTAACACAAACTTCAAGAGTTATGGATACCTAGTGCTATCAATGATAATAATTTGTGCCCTTTCTATTGACAAATTAGATTAATTTAGAATTCAATAATAGAGAATCTTTTAATCGTATCATGGATACCTAATGCTATTAATGACAATAATTTGTCCCCTTTCTATTGACAAATTAAATTAATATACAATTCAATAATAAAGAATCTTATAATCTATCATGGATACCTAACGCTATTAATGACAATAATTTGTCCTCTTTCTATTAACAAATTATATTAATTTACAATTCAATAATAGAGAATCTTTTAGTCTATCATGGATACCTAATGCTATTAATATTAATAATTTGTGCCCTTTCTATTGACAAATTAGAGTAATCTAGAATTCAATAATAGAGAATCCTTTAGTCGCATCATGGATACCTAATGCTATCAATAACAATAATCTGTCTCTCATTGACAAATCAGATTACCAACGTAGAATTCAATAATAGATCCTTTACTCACATCAATAACTGACTAGTAATAATTTTCCCTTCTCCGAGAAACTAGATCAATTCAAAATTCAACATCTAAGAATCTCAACCTATCCCAACATCTGGATTCATTAACAATATCTCCCCTTTCGACTTAACACATTCAATTCTCAATTTACAATTCAGGAACCGAGGATGCTTAATGGGTTAAAGGGAGTAAAGGGTCAAAATAAAAAAAACTAGCGACTACTGTGTACAAACGAAAAGCACAAATAATACTGCGAGAAACTGAAAGATAATGTGCGTTAATCGTGTCGCTTCCAACGTGCAAGTACTCTCACCGGTGCCAGCACCGCTGGCCGTGGACGTGTTCATCCCGGAATTCTTCAGGATCTCGATCAGCTCGTACCGGAACGCACTGATATCCTGTTTGATCTCGTTCACGTCGTCCTCCGTGACGCCCTCGCTCTCCGCTTTCCTCTGCTCCACCGTGACATACCTCCTGACCAGGTTCCTCATGATGCTCTGGTACCGGAAGTCCCTTTCCGACGCCTGTTTCGCTTTTCTCTGTGAGCACAGAACGAATGGACGTATCGCTTTTGTTATACAGGGTGGACCAGTAAGTATCGGTGACTTAATCATTTCACAAACCGTCACGACCGGACGAGTATTCTCCAAGTGGAAAGTGTCTTAACACTAGGTTTGGGGAAGTTGATATTCGTTCACTTAGATTTTGGAAATTGTAGATGTAGAATAGACAATCAGGATTCATATTCGTGTAACTGGATCAACGAGAACCGATTGAAATATTTACCAAATAATGTTTATAGAATTCAATCTGCGTTGAATTGACGCGTTCCGTAAACTTAGTGTTGATTGGAAAATACTCGTCCATTCGTCACGGCGATCGACATAATTAACGTGAGAATATTTACTGGTCCACCCTGCGCGCACTATATTGCGAACAGGTTCTCGAATAATATTGCTAAGATTTCTCTGTTCGATCTGTTTCGTGAGAAACTGTATGAAAACGATTGGATAAATCGAAAAATTGAAATTAAGAATCTTTGTAAGTATTCTAGTTATTTGTTGTTGTATTTTTTATTTTTATTGCTATAATATTGCTAAATTTTCTCTATTCGATCTGCTTCGTGAGAAACTGTACGAGAACAATTGGATAAATCAAAAAATTAAAATTGAGAATTTTTGTGAGTATTATAGTCATTTGTTGCTGTATTTCTACGAGATTTTAAATTTACTGGTATCTTCGCAATCTGAAGGCAAAAGTGCAAGAGAAATTCCACTCGACGATGAACGGATGAGAGTCTAACAGCTCCGAATTGGAATACAAGAGAACTCGTTCAAGACATGACAATAATGGAGAGCCGTGTAAATTGAATTAGAGTGAAATATAAGAGAACTAGCTCAAGAGACGGTAATCGCGGCCGTGTAAATCGAATTAAACTAAAGTATCAGTGAACTCGTCGAAGAGACAGCAATAATGAATAATCATGTAAATCGAATTAGTCTGAAATATAAGGGAACCAGCTCGAGGGATAGCAATAATGAAGAACCATGTAAATCGAATTAGACTAAAGAGAGAGAGAACCTGTTGAAGAGATAGCAATGAGGAACAGGCGTGTAAATCGTATTGAACTGGAATCTAAGAGAAGTAGTTCAAGAGATGGCATTAATGAAGAACAGTGTAGATCGAATCGAACTGGAATACAAGAGAATCAGTTCAAAAAATGGCAGTGGCAGTAGGTTCAATTTGACACATTGACAATATAATGAATGGCATACAAATTGAATTAGACCAAATTATTCGAGAACCCAAAAAGTCAACAACAATGTAGAACCAAGTAAATGGAATTAGCTCAAAAAATGGCAATAGGAAAACTATATCAAGAGATGGAAATTACAGAGAACCATAAAAATTGAATTAGACTAAATTATTCAAGAACCTAAAGAGATAGCGACAATGTAGAATCAAGTAAATCGAGTTAGCTAAAAAAATGGTAATAATACTATATCACAGAACGTATCAATCTGATGTAAATTGACATTGACAAATATCCATCCTAGACGAATGACACTAAAATATAGAATTATCTCAAGATATGGAAATCACAGAGAACCATAGAAATTTAATTAAACTAAATTATTCGAGAACCCAAAGAGATAGTAACAATGTAGAATCAAGTAAATCCAGTCAGCTAAAAAAATGGCAATAGGAAAGCTATATCAACAGATGGAAATCACAGAGAACCATAAAAATATAATTAGACCAAATTATTCGAGAACCCAAAGAGATAGTAACAATGTAGAATCAAGTAAATCCAGTCAGCTAAAAAAATGGCAATAGGAAAGCTATATCAACAGATGGAAATCACAGAGAACCATAAAAATATAATTAGACCAAATTATTCGAGAACCCAAGAAGTCAGCAACAATGTAGAACCACGTAAATGTAATCGGAATTACTCTCACCCTGATCGTCCTCATGTGTTCTTTCTTGGCAGCGCGACTGTGGCCGCACAGCTTCCGGTACATCCACTGGCCTATGTACCAGACGCTCTTCGGGGTCGGTATTATGTTGAACGGCGGCGGTACCGTTCCGCCCTCCTCGAAATAGCTGATCCACAGCTTGCTCCTGGCGAATTTCCATTCGACGTCCGCGCGTTCCTGATTGGAATCAGAAATACGATCGTTACCGGAAACGCTGATTCCACCCCCCTCCCGCCTGTCTAGCCGAGAGAAGTCGGGCTCTATCCGCCGATAGATAATCACTCACGGAGATCAGCTGATAGGAGTGATTCATCATCGCGATTAAAAGATTCAGCAGAACGACGATGTTGATCACCGAGTACGTCCCGAACATCAGCATACCCCAGAACCTGGTGAACGGCTTGATGCCGTCTAATTCGAAGCTTTCGAGGTCCACTAGACCGAACACCGCCCAAAAGAGGGTCTGCGAGGTCTCGAAGAGGCTGGGAAATTAGAGAGCGTACTTTAAGCGTTGATCGGTGGACCTGGACTTTGCTACTTTTTCATTGTTCTTGGTCCATCGATTGCTGGTAGGTTAAATGAGTGGTGAATTGTTTGTTTGTATATATGTTATACGGTGATTACTATTGTAATATAGTAATCTTCGAAATTGGTCGAGTATGTATTAGGTAATAGATTGAAAATTTGAAAGTTTGTAGAAGATATTTGAGTAATTGTGATATGTCAGTGTTAAGGTTGATGTACTCGGAATAATTACTGAACCTTCGTCGCTCGATTTCGTGAGCCAAGAAAGTGAAATTTTAGTCGATTCTAATTGGTTCCTTTACGGTTCGAGTATCACGTACTTCGCAAAACGTCGCCACACGATGCAAGCGTTCGAGTCAGTCGTCATGTTGGTGTTAGGGGTGAAAGGCGTCGCTGTCGGGCAACGCTTCTTCTCCATGTCGGCGTAATACCAAAGCAGCTGGTTCAGACCTATCAATAAACTCATCGTCATTGAATTATATTTTGATAACGCTACCAATCCGACCTTCGATCGACGTGTCAATAACCATTGTACCAGGATAACATAATCTACAATCTTATCAAAGCGTACCTCTTCTCATACAAAAACATTGCTTTTGGACATTAACCCTTTGCACTCCAAAGTGCAGTCACCACTCTATTGGTGTATCAAAATTGTAAAACGTCTATAATATATTTAACACTAGGTTTACGGAACGCGTCAAACTGACGTATATTGGATTTTAGAAATATTATTTTGTAAATATTTACAATAATAGAATGAAGTGCACAATAAATGCCCGTAAACCTACTAATAATTTTCAATCTTATATTATAATATTCTTCTAATATTTGTGCTATTTTGTTTACGTGTAAATATAGTAAAACATACGAAGTGATACTTCAAATTTCAAATTGCCCTACTGAGCAGCCCCATTGGGTAAGACTGTGTCAAAGGGTTGGCAAGTCGAAGACGAGCACCCTGTTGCCCGGTTATTGACACGCGGCTCGCAGGCTAGTATTCTGATCTGTTTACCGCAGGAGAATGCGAACAGCACCAACACGTAGAGGAAGAAGAATTTCATAATGTCCATAACCATCCTGGACAGGGAGACTTGCAGGGGTCCAAGGTGGGGGTTCACGGAGAATATGTAGACGAGTTTCAACGAGCTGGAAGCATACGCGAGCACGACTTCAGGCCTTCTGTTCAATTACGTGTTTTAAGCAGATAGAAATTAAAGCTGAAAGGTAAAAGCCTAATTATCTTCCCGGAGGAGTTCACGCGACGACGCGCCAACAGCCTCCCGAAATAGAGAAATTCGTAATTACTCTAATTAGGATCGCGCTCGACCGTCCCTCTGCGGGATCGCAGAGAATGTTTTCCAGCATGCTGATTTTCTTCGATGTTTTTAGGATATTCGATCGTGAACGAGTTCGATTCTCGAGTTTAGGAAGATATGTTTGATCAACGAAGAGACTGTCGTTGTAGCTACTTCTGTCAGTTTAGATAGTAAACTTATCAACTGCGGAGGAAGATTTTTTGAGATATAGGAAAACTTCAGTATGAAGGTGAATTATTTAATAAGGTAATTGTTCGGACGATCGGATTACTGTAATCCAATTAAACGATTATTCGTAATAATTCCTGTATTATATATAATGCTACTGCGATGACATTCGACGAGAAACAATTCGATATTATATTTCCTTCGTTTTATAACCGGATTTAAAGTTCTAGGTCTTCTCGTACATATAATTTCAATATCAATTCCTACATTTCCCTACTACTTCCCCAATTCTTTTCTTTCTGTCCTCACTGCAAATCATTGGTCATCTGACTCGTTCACCTATTTTATAGTTAGTTATTCACAGGAAAAGTGCCATTAAGACAGTAGTGCTTTGTTATAAAGAATCTTCACTTCTTGCTTTCTATTCTATTAACCTTTTGCACTCGAAAGTTTTCCAATGGAAATATCCAACACTTTTTAACGAGATATAGATGATACTGTTTGAAACTTAATAATTCATAGATAAATTATGCAACAAAGATGTATTTTAATATTTCACGCAACAATAAGAGGTTTAATTTCAAAATATTAAGTATTCAACTTTAAGTGGTGACTGAATCACCTCTCGAGTGCAAAGGGTTGAAACTGTTCCGCATAAGAGTTTCAGCGTTTATTTAACAGTGAACGTGTCAACCAGAGTTACCTCCGGAAGAAACATTGCGCAATAAGAAAAATGAACGACCTGAAGATATTCGCGGCAGAGAAGAGTCCCTCGGATATGAGCATCGGGTCCCAAGTGTCCCACTGTTCCCGTTGCAGCTCGGTCACGGTTCCAGCCGCCTGTCCCTCGGTTTCCTTCTGCACCCTGTAATAAGCCACCACCCGGAGCGCGACGGTCGCGACGTACAACGAGTTCGTGACGAAGTCGATCACGTTCCACATGTCGTTCACGTACTCCTCGAGCCCTACGTCCCACAACTGCTTCACCTCGGACCAAATCAGGCCGGACACCCAGGCCAGGATGAACCTGCGATACACAACGAGAAAGGAGAAAAAAGAGAGAGAGAGAAAGAGAAAGAGAGAGGAGGACGCTGAGAGACTCGACGTCGTTCCCATCATCGTGAAATCGCGTCCCCGGGACGTGGAGGTCCTCGAGAAATGCAATTTCGAACGGAGCTCGTCGCCCTGTCCTTCGATTCGAGTGGAAGAGATCTCCACCGAGATCACCGAGAATGGAAACATCGCGGAATTGGATGGCGTTTTCACTTTTTACGAAAACGGATCCGTCTCTATTTGACTGGCGACGGTTTAATATTTTTCTTTTGTTTTTAAGAGTTCTACTCGAGTTCCACTTATTGGAAGCCGTGCTTGTGGATTGTTTGTTTTCAGGGAGCTGTGTTGGATGTTGGTAGATGAAGGATGCTAATGAGGATTAGGGTTTGTGGGAATTTGAATTTTTAGGGGATGTTTGGAGAAATTGTTTGTGGGAGATTGGGAGCTGTTGTTTTGGAGATTTATGGTTCCTTAGGTTACTGGTTTGTGTGATTTAAATGTTTCGTGATTCGAGGATCTGGAATTTATGGTAGAAGTTGGATTGGAAATTTCGAGTTCTATGTTTCAATGTATATATCACGTTTCAAATTATAAACATAGAAAAATCTCGAAGATAATATAGTTGAACATATGAACAATCTGTTTCTGCTACCGAATCGAATAAAAAATCTGGATGTTACACTGAAAAAGAACAGAGGAACCGCATTTCCGCGATATTGCAGTGTAAAATCGCGCGGACGTCCGAATTTCGGAAAAAAGCCAGCGCGCGGCCCTTAACGGACTGATTTACCGAGGCTGTAATCAAGCAGAAATTTGGTCGTCCCATTAAAAGTTTAATGATGCGCCCAAATAAAACGAAACTCTCCATTAAACTCTATTAAACTCCGGCGCCAGAATTGAGCTTTAGTCAACCGTGTGTGGTATAAACAAGGGGAAATCTGCGGACGTGTGATATCCGCTCGTAAAAAAGAGAGAGAGAGAGAGAGAGAGAGAGAGAGAGAGAGAGATATAGAATAGAAAAAAAAATGTTGCTTCGCGGTGCAGGGACACGATACATTCGCCTCTTGGCGTCTATTTTTATTTACTTAAAATCTCTTTTCGGCTTCGCGGGGCGGCGGTTTAATAGAGGGAAAAGATTTATCGGCGCGGTGACTGGGATATAAACTTTCGGCGCGGTCTACTTTTCAATCGGCGCTCCGCCGTTTCTCGGAAAACATGTTTACTGGCGTTTCTATCGGCCTTTGAAATCGTTGAATGCACTGATTTCGACGACGCGCCGCGGGACCTTGACAGAGATTCGCCGGGAGAACAAGTCTACCGGATGTTCCGGTTTTCGGGGGATGTCGCGATGTTTTAACCGTTTGATATCTGGAGTTGTAGGTTTCTCGGTATGAACGTTGTATTATGTATTACGTTGTAATGTAATGTAATATAATTGTGATGATATTGGAATAATATAATATAATATGATTGTAATGATATTATACTATAATTATTATAATAATATAATATAATTGTAATGATATTATAACTATTATAATAATATAATATAATATAATTCTGATGATATTATAATATAATATTATATTACAACGTAACGAACTATAAAATATTTCGCGAGTAGAAAAGCTTGAGAATCTGGATAAACATAATTGATTTGATTAAAGCAAAGGGTTATATATTACTTATATTATTATTTCATTTTAAATTCATTATATTAACGAATTTTATCAATCAGATTTATAGATTTATTATGTTTATGGTATTAGAGAGGATTGTATTTTATACAATTTTAGGTTCTGATAAGTAATTATAACAGACTATTTTATATTATGTGATATGCTTATTAATCATCGGCATTTCATTTAATTATCTCCGTTTAGATTGCTGATAAGTGACATTGTGGACAGGTTAAAAATATTGTCTTACCATTCGACGATCGTTGGCGCAGCACCCCTTTTCGTCGGCAACGTCTCCGGGACGTCCTGACCCATCCAGCTGCTAATGAAGCTCTCTATCCTTTGACTAGCTAGAATCAACATGACTGTGGACAGAACGCGTCACCGTTAGCTTTCGTCGAAAGTTTCAGCTAAATTATGCTCATTACTGAGCTATATTAATACTACGATCACAGGTTTACTGCTATCAAGAATGATTACCTTACGTGATTCCCTAATAGCATGTAGAATTAGCAATCGCATGAACTTTAACACTAGAACCACCGAGAATTTAATACGATTAATGTGAAATTCCCATAAAAATTGTAATAGATTATTTTCAGTTTCTTCAGACATTCGTTATAGTACTCAAATGAAACTATTTTCAAAATCATTTCGAATATTCGATGCTTCGAAGGTATCAATAACTAAACAAAAAAATCGAAACCAGTAAGTTTGACTGGTAGTTCTAGTGTTAATGAGATTTTCATTGTATTTCATAATTAATCTCTAATAATTTCTATACATTCTTCTCGAAATTTGATGAGATTTTCATTGTATTTCATAATTAATCTCTATTAATTTCTATACATTTTTCTCTACTTACAGATTCTTCAAATTATCATAAAAAAATTCATTTATACTGTTATAAACTGCTTATTTATCTTTTATAGAATTTGACCCAGTTTCAACTGTATAAGAATTAATCTACAAAACTCCTTAAAGCTACATCTCCATATCATCCATCACTCCAAGAGAACTACTCCAAACTTCACCAACAAATCTTCATGAAAGAGAATAAAAATATATCTGCAACAGGACGAAGTATAGGACGAACAAACGTCTGAAATGAAGTTTGCGGAAGTCTACCATAAAGAAGGCGCGTCGTACTCCATATTGATGCACGACCTTTCACCTGGTGTGAACCTATGAAGAATTATCCCTATTTCTTCGTTGCTGCGAAAGTACTGGTAGAATTCGTAAAATGAATTCGAGAATTCGAAGTAATTCGATAAATGACCTATTCGAAAATTATCAAGTGTTCGAACTAATTGGAAATGTACAGTTATCAAATCTATCTACAATAAGAACCATTACAATAAGCTATGGTAAGTTATAATAATAGTTGGTTTATAACAATCGTATGATCAATAATGTATGTTAATTTATTTAGCTACTTCAATTACTTATCCACTGTAAATACTATTAATCAATATTAATGTTAATATCGCAATTAATATCTCATATAATATATCTCTTAAACTATATTAATCTTAATATTGCAATGAATATCTAAAATAATATTTCTATTAATCTACATCAATCTATCACAATTAATATCTGGATTAGTACTTCTATCAATCTACACTAACAGCAATACAAAAATTTCTTCTTATTTCAATTGTATCCACGAATTAGTCACGTTCACGTGTGAATACCGGCAGACCAAACGGAAACAAAGGGGAAAAAACAGAAGAAACACGGTTGCATTCCAAATTATTTAGCCGTGAGTTTATCAAATCGAACCGGACTCGTTTCCTGCGACGTATTTCACCTTTCGGCACGTTGGGCGAGTCAAACATCGCGGGGCCCGGTTCTAAACAGTTTACAAATACCACTCAGTGGTCGGCAGGGTTTACGAATACCTTTCTCTCGCTGCCAATAATAGCCGGCTCGGTAATGCTCTAAATTTGAGTCATCAGCCACCATTACCGGCGGCACGATAAACATGTCAGACGTTGCCCGGCCGGAAACGTCCTGGAACACGACCTCCCTTTATCGAACCCTTTCCGTGGAATTCCATCAACGGAATTCCGAACATGCTGGAACGCGATCTATGCTTTCTATTAGATATCATTGCCTTTTTTATCACGTTGCTATGGCTATGTTGAATTTGCTGGTATTATCTTGGCGGACAATCGATCGAGACCAGATTTCTTTGAAAATTCCGGTGACATGTTGTTCATTGGGAAAATTGTTTGAGTGATTTTTTTACGAAATAAGAGATAATAGTAGTTAATGGAATAGATTAGATTGAATGATAGACCAAAGTCAGATTTGTTTGGGAATGACATTGGCATTTTTTTATTGAGGAAATTGTTGAGAAAAATGTTTGTGACTGGTTATGGTTTCTTAAATAGGCGATTAATAATGACAGTTAATGGAATAGATTAGATTGAATAATAGATCGAAGTCAGATTTGATTGGAAATAGCACTAATATTTTGTTTATTGACAACATTGTTTAGACAAATTTTTGTTGCTAGATATTCTTCTTTGAAATAAATAAATAAGTCCAGATTGTTATATGAAGTTTGTTCTTAGGGAACTCCGTTTCGGGAGTAGTTGGCATTGAAAGTTTGTGTGGCGTGTAGCAGTATCTCGGGGAAGTGGAAACGGAAAGTCATGGACAGACGTGCGCGCAATAACGCGTGCTCGTCTGTAGGATTCCGATAACGAGTCTGTGCATGACTCACCGTGTGTATTTCTTGTAGATACTAATAGACTACGTTGGAACTTCCGTAACTGATTATTCTATGTTTTCGATTTAATCTTATTTAGCTAATTTAGGTAATTAGAAATCTAGGAACCTAGTAATTTACCAATCTACCAATTTACAGGTCTATAGATTTACAAATCCATAAGTCAACAAATCTGTAAGATCACAAATTGCCAAACCTACAAATCTATAAGCTCACAAATCTATAAACCTACAAATCTACAAACCTCCAAATCTACAAACCTCCAAATCTACAAACCTCCAGATGTACAAATCTATAAACCCATAAATCTATAAAACTACAAATCTATAAATCTATAAACCTATAAACCTATAAACCTATAAACCTGCTAATCTAGAAACCTCCAAATCTAGAAACCTCCAGATGTAGAAATTTATAAATCTATAACTCTATAAAACTACAAATCTATAAACCTACAAATCTATAAATCTACAAATCTACAAACCTATGAACCTACAAATCTACAAACTTCCACATGTACAAATCTATAAACCTATAAAGTCTATAAAACTACAGATCTATAAACCCACAAATCTATAAATCTACAAATCTATAGACCTATAAACCTATAAACCTCCAAATCTACAAACCTCCAAACCTCCAAACCTCCAAACCTCAAACCCCGAATCCACAAAATTCTCAAAACGTCACAATCACTCAACAAACATCCTCAACAAATCAATTCACAACGAACTCTTCGAAACCCGGAAAACCGGTCAAAGCCTCTACCACAAATTTCCCCGTAACATCTGGGAAACGGCTACCGACTTTCACCGCAAACCAATCCGGCTCCTGCGATTTTAACGCGACGCCGGGCCGGCTGGAAACCCGGTCGCGGATTTCGACTCGTGCTCGCCTCTCAAAGGAGACACGAGGGCGCGCGACATCGTGGCATCCTCGAAAGGCGTAATTGACCCGGAAGTTAGTCTAACGATATTTTGAGGGAGCGGAGGGCGTGCTGCGCGGCCGTCGGAGGTAATGCACTCCTCGAGGACGCGGAGAATTTCAAGAGATTATTCGGGAACAAGCCCGCTTAATCCCGGAGGCACTGGAACGCGGCGCGCTCTACTACAGATGTCGAGAACCACGTTTTACCGCGGCGATCGTCGACGCTGCCTTGATTTGACACCGCTAATCTGCTCGGAGATTGCACCGCGCCGTTTCCAGAAACCGCGATTCCTCGGCCCGTTGAAACATCCCTGAGAAACGGCCTGCGCGATTGCACGCGCGCGATTTCTGCGTCGTTGGATCTGACGCTGACTTCTGATAGGACTCAAGGATCGAAGGATTCGGTTTCGTCGATTTTTATTTAGAATGTCATTCTTTATAACTTGCTTCTCCCGATGTTTACAGACGATGCAGTTTTAGAAATTATCACAGCTTTTCTGCGTCGTTGGATGTGACACTAACTTTTGATAGGATTCAAGGATTGAAGAATTCAGTTTCATCGATATTTTCTAGAATGTCATTCTTTATAACTTGCTTCTCCCGATGTTTACAGACGATGCAGTTTTAGAAATTATCACAGCTTTTCTGCGTCGTTGGATGTGACACTGATTTTTGATAGGATTCAAGGATTGAAGAATTCGATTTCGTCGATTTTTATTTAGAATATTGTCATTCTTTCTTTATAATTTGCTTCTCCCGATATTTATAGACGATGCAGTTTTAGAAATTATCACAGCTTTTCTGCGTCGTTGGATCTGACACTGACTCTTGATAGGATTCAAGGATCGAAGAATTCAGTTTCGTCGATTTTTATTTAGAATGTCATTCTTTATAACTTGCTTCTCCCGATTTTTCCTTTATAGACGATGCAGTTTTAGAAATTACGACAGCTGTTATGAGAATATATTTCGATTAGAGGATTTTCTGTGATTCATTTGGTACTCATAGCTTCGAATTGCCCGTAATTGTATTCTGATGACCATTAACCAGTTAACTGTGGAATATAGTTCGGAAAACCTCTGGTTCTGCGCAATAAAATCGAAAAATGGAGCGTGCAATAAAATTGGCTGTCTATTGTCTATCAGATACTTTGTAGCCATTAAAAATATACTTCATGCTCATTCTCAACAGAAATATCAAAGCGAAACAAAGAATTACATGTTTATGTGAAAACGAAGAATTCATGAAAGAATTAGTACGTCAAGCTTCACGATGACGTGTATACTCGTCAAACACGGTTAACTGGTTAAAACTATCTAATTCTGACAGTCCCCAGTTTCCTCTACAACTTAGAACAACAATTGTCTAAACATCATTACTAAGTCTAGCTTCTCTATAACAAACTCCTAATCACCACTCCCTCCACTGTCTTAATTCCCATTAGCGACCTTACTCCCGTGGACACGAGAATATCAATCATACCCTAGTATCATTAATATTTCCCCTCGCTGCCATCCGTTACGGTTCACCCAGCGACTGTTCTATTCATAAAACAAAGCAGCCACGCAGGTAAAAAGCAAATGAACGAACACGGAAGCCCATTCACCGAGGCGCCGGGAAGGGCGCGAATGGGGATCCGGGGCGTGTACTCACAAAGAAAGGTGAAGTAGGAGGCCGAGTGACAGATGAACTTGATGAACGGTTTCCTCATGGTCTGCCCGACCACGCTGTGCGGCGCGATGATGTACGCGGCGCTGTAGAACGGGAAAAGGATGCCGATCCTGACGATATCCACCGCCTGCAGGACCATGTTTTTCCGCCGGAAACCCGGCAGGCCCTCGTACCAAATCGATGCGAGTAGCTGCTGCACGTTGGGATGCGCCACGAACTGGAAATTCCAGGATAATCTAATATCGGCCGACAGTTTCCGGTCATGTCGCCGGGAAATTGTACTTATTACGGTCTAATCCCGGAGTTAGGACTCGTCGCGCGACCGATCCCTCCGAGGCTAACGAGATTACGCCGATACCCCGCGCGCCGGACGGATTCCTTCGGGACGCGATTGAACTTTCGCCGGGGCACACAACCGGATCGCGGCGGGGAATCAAATATTTACGGGATCCATAACCGATTCGGGAACGGTGAGAAAGATTCATCGCGACAGCCGGTCCGGGCGAGTTGCGATTTTTATGAGGCTCCTATCCGGAGAGCTGTCTTACGGGATGCCGAAATCGAACGGCAGTTGGAGAGCTTAACTCTTTCGGGCTCGGTGGAGTGGGAACTGACCTACTCTTCGCTTTGCTTTTTAGGGGATGTATTTCAACCGGGAAGTTGCTGTTACTTATAGTTGGACCGTTTGCGCTTTATTTCGAGCGTTTCCTTCGGTTGGCGACGCTGTGAAGTGAGAGTACATGGGGATGAGGGAGAGTAGTGTGTTTCAACCTGCTTAACACTGGGTTTACGGAACGCGTGAAATTGAGGCATGTTGGATTTTAGAAATATTATTTTGTAAATGTTTACGCCGATTTTGATTGGTCACACATGTACCCCAATTACTATCGAATCTCCAGTTTTCACAATTTAAATAAACGGGCATCGATTCTTTTAGGAATAATAGAATGAAGTGTAGAATAAATGACTGTAAACCTAGTGTTAAATTAGAACAATATGTTTCTCGAGATTTGAAGGGTTCCTTATGATTGTATCTGAATAGGGAAATTTCTTTGACAAATATATCTTCACGTAAATATCTTATAATGTAAGATTGAAAGTTATATATATTATAGACGTTTAGTTGAACCGTTTTAACCGTTTGGATGCCAAACAACTTTTGTGGATATTTACCAAAAATGAAGTGATTAGGTGTGTGCAAAAAAATTAATAAGAGTAGTTATCTAATGAGATCACAAATATTGTGTTATTACAAAAAAATATTAAATATAATATTAAAAAATAATAATTTGATTTATTTCTTGAAAAACACAGTAAGAAAATTATAATCGATACTGATAAACAGAAGCGCCTCGGCGCTCAAATTTTGGCGCAACACAAGAGCGCTATAGCGCTCCTCAGCATTCAAACGGTTAATAACAAAATGAAGTAATCAGGAATCATTCACATCCGTCTGGTAGCTCCAGTGTTCAGTGTAAAATAGGTTAGAAAACAGACACGTGACGGTTTACCTTCTTCTGGCGGAATTTAATGGCAAGTTTGAGTCTGTTCAAGTGCATCCTCTCGCCGTGTTCGAAAGCCGGCCCGGTGGGGTCGTGGTTCAGTAGGATCTCCAGCTCCTTGGAACTTCTGGTGTGATCGAGCAAGGCAGTGGCGAAGTCCTGGCACTGTCTCCTAAGCTCCTGCAAACGCAATCCCGCGCCGGGAATGAGACTCTCGTGAATTCGAGGCGAGCAACAACGACAAAGTCGCGGAGGGCGTAGCGATTCTTTAAAGGGCGGGCTTGTAACTTTCGCCGATCGTCGGTTCGTTTGCCTTTCGCCGCGCCCCGGAGGCAGGTGACGCGGAAACTCGAACACATGTAAGGGGAAACGGTGTCGTTCCCCCGAGTGCCATCGAAGTTGGCGTCGCAGCCAGCCCCGAAACTCCGTTGCCCGAACAGTTTCCCCAACTTCGCCGGGAAAATTTCGAGCGGAGTTCTTCTTAGACTTTTAAAGGACACCCGGCGAAACCGTGGACTTCGTTGGTTGATTGAGTATTCAACGACGATGCAATAAAGAAGTTTTTTTCCCCGGCGCTGCGCGGACTAAGTTAAAGGCAAACAAACAAATCGATTCTTCCGAGTCGGCGGAAGGTCCTTCGAGGCGGAAGGGACCTAACGAATATAAAGGAGGAAAATTAACGAACGGAGGGAAGAAAAATTCGGGAAATCTTCCCTTCGACGCGGTAAGAGAGAGTTTAACAGTGATAAATGAGTCATTGCTCAACTTCGTGGATCTTGGAAGAGTCTTTTAACTATTCAGCGACGATGTAATGGAATATTGAAGAAGGGAAGGAAGAAAGAAGTACAAACTGAAACGTTCGGTAATCTGGGAGAACCTTTTCCTAGAGACAATGCGAAGGGCGTTGGCAATGATACTGAATTAATAACTGGATACTAGAATAAATACTGGATCTTAACCCTTCGCACTCGAGAGGTGACTCTCACCACTTGATTCGATGCAACAAAACTATAAAGTTGCATACTTAGCCCTTTGCACCCGACAATATTTTTCATTAACCTCTTGCCTTATGATTTAATTCTCAACTCTGATCGATACAACTACTTTATTATTAATTATTTATTAAGAAGAAAAACAGATTTAGAAGCATATCCTATATCAATCTTTGCTCCAAAGTATAATAATTAATACTACAAGAATAATATTAAATTTTAATTCAAAGGGATCGAATAATAGCTAGTTCGATTCTATTTAAAATCTACGTTACGTGTCTGACACGTTATTGTAAGGCAAGGGGTTAAAAATATTCACTACTTACTGACTAAATATTAACGATATTCTTCACAACTAACGCAATTGATTATCTTATGTAAATTAAGAGACAGAACTATTTTACTTCGATGTTTTACGTGTTGATACATTACGCAAGGTTTAATACTGAATTGAAAATTTCGAGTGGAAAGGGTTAATTATCCAGCAATAATGTATTAAAAATAAACTGTAACAGAAAACCAAAGAAACATACGTAACCTTCGAAATTCTTTTTCTGGACAGGATGCAAAGAGGGTGAAACCGGTATGGAACAATGATTTAGTCCTCCCCGGTGCTTACCGGTCATCTAGATGGTTTAGACGATCATCCTTAGCAATTTCGCAGCGCAGCGGGCTTTATTGCGTTTAAATTGAAGGGCTAAAGAGGGTGGACCCGCTTAATGGCTTGGCAGAAGGCACGGGGTGGGATTCGAATCGCGGCGAGTCAAAGGGGAGGCGAGGTTAAATTGGGCTGCGCCGGTATATCGGTCGGACGTCTGTTCGATGAGACGGCGGTTCGGTAAAGGAGACGTCAAGATGCCTCGGTAGACCGTCACTTGGGGATGGAAACTGGGGAGGAAAAAAAGGGACGGGTCGAGAGTGCGGGCGAGTTTTTCAGTTCGCAAAAAGGAGACCGACGACGCTCGGCCTCCTGTAATCTATTCTCGTTAATCGTTTGCCGATCCTCCGACAGGATTAATCAATTTGCTATCGGAGATGATTTATTTTCGACCGGGACATCGCGTTTGGGGAGAACCGACTGATCGACGTCGAAGTTCTGTCACGCGGATGAACTTTAACGCTGGAACTACCGCGCCCGACAAGATGGCGGGTGCCAGTTTTCTTATTTCGCAGAGGGCGATGTTCTCTCGGGAATTTTCAATAATTGAATAAAATTGGTAACGATATGATACTTGAGTGTTTCGATATATAGTGATGTATATTATATTACTATATTTAATATATAGTAACTTACAAGTTAATCTCACTGAAAATCGCCATCTGTACAATTCACAATTTTTTTAAATTAGCTGGTACGCAATGTGTTAACACATAGAGCAATACCGAACCTAATCTGTAGTGAAATAATTGAGAATTGAAGTTTCGTGGAGCTATTATTCCTAATCGACCATAGAAATGTCTTAGTCAAGAAATCTTAGATTTAGCACTGCAATCATATATGATAAATGTTTAATATTTTAAATGGTTATTAGATTCTGGATTGCAATCGTTTCTGTTAAGTAACCATTATTATTGTAAATGATTGTTAGCAGATGCATTGCAGTACTTTCCGTTGAATAAGCTTTTCGTGGTACGCTGCTATTTGGGAGACAAAAGTCCTGAATAATTCCTCAGCATCGTCTAATTGTCTGGAAAACGAGGTTTCAAGTGAAAGAATCATGTTCCACGCTTTTGACTTATTCCTCCGCGAAAATCACGCTACTTTCTCGGCCCTATCCCGACTTCGAGATAGCTCGGCGCGCGCTCCGTACAAATGGGGGCAATTTTGCGGTAGGAATGGGGCTGGGAAATGTGAAACAGACTGAAAAGATTAAAATTCACGCGCGTCCTCGTCCAACGAGGCCGTGCATCGCGGCTCGGCGCCAATGCAAATATTTACGACATCAAAGTGATACACGGAACGACCGGAATGTTTTCCTAATATCACGGAGTAGCGGCCGTACTTCGCGGTCACGGGATTTAACGAGATGTTAAGTGTTACGCGACCGTGAAAACCTCGGTGAAGAATTACCATGTTAAATTATCATCGAAAAATCGTCGATCCTGGAACTCCTATAATTTTGTAATAAAACGCAGTATAACATTTCGCTTCTGCTCATTATGACGTATGAATTTTCTACTTTCATCTCCCATAAACCACTTTCTACGATATTCTTGCTTCATATAACGGATGGGAGAGTAAACACCTTAACAAAATTGTCAATTCTACAAACATCGCCGATCAGAGCCATACGCATCTACTTAATTTCAAAAAGATTAGCTGAAAACAACCTTAGATAAATAACAAATGCATCAAGATCCAGTAGTCAGTAATATAATACAACATTGCATAGAATATGAAGAACGTTCAGAGGAAGTTTGTCTCGATTTTACGAAAATTGCAATCCCGTGTAAGAGACGTCGTTCCATGGGAAGTATTCAAATGTCGGCGGAATATTAACGATATAGACAGTTCAACAAGTCAGTTTGAATAGTTTGTAAGCCCGTTCAAAGTCAGTTTAAGAAGTAATTCGATGAAATTAGGATTTAAAGTGCTCCGAAGTTTTCCTCTCGCCGGAACGAACTCTCGTAGTCACTTTGACGACATTACAACGCGTTGCAAGACAATCGTGAGGGTATTTCGAGACGTTTCGCTCCGAATCCCGTTTCCACGTGTTCCCCGGTGTTTACTCGGATTAACAACGGGCGCGTTCGCGACGCCTTGCGTCAACAAAGTCGTCCGTGAGAAATAAGCAGAGTACCGAGCGAACTGGAAGACCCGTACAAATCGTTTCCTGCACGTTCGGCTTCCTTCGCATTCAGTTGCAGCGTTGTGTTTTCCCTTCATCGTTTCTTAATGACCTGATTTCTGACCTATTCGCTGGAGTTTTTGTATCATCCGATTTCGCTTTAACTTCGATTATTATTTTATGATTGATTACCTTACAATTGGGAATGATAAAAAAGTTGGGTAAGTGACATTGATTCACCGATGTAACTTAAATTACGAGGTTCATTTGTGGAAAATAAGATTGATTACAACTGTTGATAGATTCAACAAAAGATAGAAATTTTATTGGATCTAATTCAAAGGTTTTTGTCGCTATTTTTAGCGTTTTGAGGTTATTTTCGTTTATCCAGAGAAAACATACAAAATGGAGTTATTAGTGCCGGCCATCGATAAAGCAGGTATCTAATTACCTACTTGCAGCTCAAAATGGCGAATGATTATTAGGTTTCGTTTATTCAAGCGAAACTTGCAAAGTGTAATGGTTTGAATAAATATCGAAGTAATCTAGATTTCGTAGATAACTAAGTAGATGACTGTACGTTGTTTAATATATCTAATTGTACAGTTTCGTACTAAATCATTTGCTTCAGCGCGCAAACGTCGAGTTAGGAAATTTCACTGAAAATTAACCGGCGAATCGAAAGCTCTGCTCGGCAGCGTACGTCATTCGGAAGGATATATTTGACTTCAAAATGAGCTTGTAACTTCCATTCACCGACTCCTTACTCCTCCAAGGACTTCTTTGAAACGTTGCGCGTTCGCAACGGCAGTTCGTCCGAATCCGACGTACTTTTCGAAGCACGCGTGTTCCCGGAATAAAGAAAGTTTCCAGTAGCGTACAACTTTCTTGCGACATAAAAACAGCGTGGCGATAAATCAATATCCTCCTTCATTTTAAATTTATCGTTCAATTATTCACTTTAACCTAAAATCTAACGAACTTCCCAATAAAATTGATGCGAACGACACGAGAACATTAATTCTTTGCACTTTAAAACTTTTCACTAGAAACATTCGACGCTTTCCAATGCTTTGTAAATTAAGAAGCAAAGCTATTTTATATAAATATTTCACATTTCGATGCATTATACGAAACTTAATATTACACAGAACGCTTTGTAATCTCATTATATCGAATCAAACGATGACTAACAGTCGCCTCTCGAGTGAAAAGGGTTAATCTCCTAAGAACGATCTTAATTTCTCTCGTCCTTAATCTTTATATCAATCTTTGCCATTGTCTTCATTCGGCACATTTATTTCAATTACGAACGCTAAAAGGGTATTCGATCCACGGAAACGTTCCAACAAAAACGGAGCTTTAAAGGAGACGATACTGGAGCGTATTTCAGAGCGTAAAAGCTTAAAGAAGGAAAAGCGTCTCAGTGACCGGAGCGACCGTGATACACTATCAATTCCAAGAATCGTACGTCTAGATGGTCGGAGACAGCCGTGTAATCGGAAACTTCTCCCGGGGATCGATGGGACTTTAAATAACGAGTAAAAAGGCCGGGCGAACTTCCGGCGCACAAAGCGCCGAATTTCAAAGCTCGGCGAATTCCCGGCAGGAAATCTGGAAGATATCATCGCGGGCAGGAATATATCTTGTTCCGCGGAGGGAACAAAATAAATGACGAGTATATTTGGAAAGATGCTGGAAAGACCTATCCGTTTCAGTTCGCCCGCTTTTCCGCGGATTCTCAAAGACGCGATCGTCACAAGGCTTCGGTTCTATTCTTCTAATACCTTCGGGAAACGTCTCGCCTGGCGGAACGCTCCGAGTCCCGTCGATCTATCCGCGCGATTGCTATCGAACGCGAAACTGAGAAATGGAGAGACGAAACTCCATTTCAGGTTGAATTAAAAGGGAACCGTGTGCTACTTATTCAGCCAATGGAATCTATACAATCTACGAAGAATGCAATCTTCTACGTGGAAAACTTGAGAGAATCAAATAACCTAATTATTTATATTATGTTAACACTAGAACTATCAGTCAAAACAACTGGTTTCGATTTTTTTGTTTAGCAATTATTGATATCTTCGAAGCATTGAATATTCGAAATGATTTCGAAAATGAATAGCTTCATTTGAGCACTATAATGAATGCCTGAAGACACTGAAAATAATCTATTGTTATAATTTTTCAGTTTTTTTTTGGAGTTTCAGTGTTAATGAGTATCCCACTTGTACTTTCCAAAGTTTCAAAAAATTCCAAAGAAATAACCGTGGCATCGTCTTAATAATTCTTCAGAGAAACCTGTTACCTTTTTGATAACTATAAAAAAAAATCAGATTGTTCAGACTCGTCTTACTATTAAAGAAAGAAACAAAATCTGTTCGCAGTAAAAAAAATCAAACGTCTTCCGCGATAGTAAAATAAAGGACAGGAAGCCTACTCTTCAGCGATTCTGTTCCCAAGTATTCCTTCAGAAGCGATCGCCGCTCACCCCATTCGTCCCTTATTTACGGGGAGCGTCGTATCTGGAGGGAAGCTTCGGCTTTCCCCGACAAATCACCGCGATCCGTGTCGAGCGCGGTCCCGGTGAACATCGAGCGAGACACGCGAGGCGATACAGGCGTCGCGGAAGACAACGACCGGATGTGTTACCGTCGAACTCCTCTTCGCCGATTCTCGGCGGATTCCGGGACCGAAAAGAAAGCAATCGAACGGGAGACGGGAAACTGGGACAGACAGCAAAGGACGGCGAAACTTCGGTGTTCGCCGGTTGTTTTATATTTCCTCCCGTGGATTCGCAGCCACTTTTTCGCGCCGGGATCACGTTCCCACGGGCAAATTGAATTCCGCGGTGTGCTCGCCTGCGTCGCCGGAATTACTTCGGGATTTATCGTTATCCTTCGAGGCGTGCGATAGACGGATCAGATTGTTGGAAGTGTCCCCTTAATTGCCCTAGGGTTTCTCTTATTTCTTAAGTTAGTGGCTGAGACTCGGCCACTTAACCTACTCGCGGAATAACGTGTCCGACTCGTGGCGTATTGATAAATGTTAACGCACACTGGCAACGAGGATTCTCGTTTTTCTATAAGGACACTTTAGTAACTCTGCTAATTACGTCATTATTTAAGGAAAACATGTAACAATATGATACTCGAGTGTTTCAATATATAGTAAGTTAATCTCACTGAAAATCTACAATTCGCACAATTCAATTTTTGAAAATTAGCTCCAATTAAATCTGTAGTGAAATCATTGAGAATTCTAGTTTCTTGAAGAGATTCCATTAATCGACAATAGAAATGTCTTAGTCAAGAAATCTTGTATTCTAGACATCATCTGTTAAGAGATTTCATTACTCCATTAGTCATTGAAAAATTGCTCATCTTTTCCCCGATTAAAACACTTTTAACTAAAAAGAAGACGAAATACTTTGGCTAATACAACATTTCTATACTGCATTAATTTCTTCATTACATTTTCCCTTCTTTCCTATTTCACGCGGCTCGAAGAACCTAATCAATTTTTATAGACCTTCGGCGACCTGATTCGCCCAAACCACACTCAGTTACATCCTCAAACTTTTTCCGGATCTTTTACTGGCTTTTTCCACTTCGTGACTCCCGTTGGCTTTATCTATACCGCTTCCTGTTTCTAACGTTTTTTTCCAAGATTCCGCGCGAGCCTAGCAGCCCTTGCCGTCCGCCGACCAGACCCTCAGGAACCTGCACCCTTTCTCTCTTTATTGCTTCATCCCTATCTCTGAACTCTCCGCGTTCTCTCCTCCGCTTTTATTGTCCGCTATTTCGTTCCATTTTATTTCCTTCCTGCCGGTGTCTTCCCGCTTTTAGTTCTTTGTATCGCAATTATCTTTTCGCTGGGGTCAGCTGAATCGTTCCATTGTAAACAAGTCCTCGGAATATGTTCGTTCTCCTCGTTGAAATTATTTGCATTACCCCTTTGCACTGCGAGTTTCACACTTTTCTATTATTCTGTATTAAGTGCTTTATTTTCAATGTATTTCGAAAGATAGTTACTTAGTAGCAAGCGTAAACAATTCGTTTTACTAATACTATTCAAAACAACATAACACAATTAACACATTGCCTACCGGCTAATTTTTAGAAAACTGAATTGTGATGGCAATATTCACTGAGGTCGACTTATGTCACTATACATAGAAAAACTCAGATACTATATTCTTATGTAATATATTTTAAATAGATTATCGATTCGAATTCAATTTTACATTTTCTCGATGCTATGGTAATTAGCAAAGTTGCATAGCTAAGTGTCTTCACATAAAAACGAGGTTTCTCGTTACCGGTACGCAATGTGTCAACCCTTTGCACTCGAGAGATCTTCCACTTTTCACTTAACAACGTATTGCCTTTTATTCTGTTTATCTTTTCTTTCGTTATTCAGTAAGTCTTGAAGTGGGATTATTCGCAATTCATCAAATACGGTTGTTTTTACAAAACACAGTTTCGAACCGAATTCATTGAATGAGTTCAATTGCCTAAGTGTTAACACATTGAGCGCCGGCAACGTATCGGCCACTTAGCCCAAACGCTTCATTCGCTCGTATCCGATCAACGAGTAGCCAACAAAAATATTCAAAACATACATTTTCGTGAAATAGTACATCTTAATTGCATATTCGTCAAATCCCGAAATGGAAATCCAGAAGTCCGCATTATTGCGGCGCTCAATGTGTTAAGTTTATTCCGTAGAGTGATGCATTTCAGAATCGTTAAGATCGCTAGTGGTAGATCGTCGCGATCAATAATCTCTTTGGATTTTTGCCAGAGCCTGGAAGAAAGGGCGTGGGGCAAAGATGTGCGGCCGAAGAGGAGGGCGTACGAAAAGAAAAGAGTTCATACCGAGGGCAGCGTGTCGCGAATGGACCGGCGGGTGATTTATCCCTGTATAAATCAGAAGTTACACCGACACCTTCGTCTAGGCGAACGGTTCGAATTTTCCTATTTTAACGTGCTGCTTTCTCTGAAAATTTTTAACCTGCTTTCTCATTCTTTCTAGCATCATCGTGTCTCGTCGTTTTCGAATTAACCCATTCGCATCATAAGAAAAAGTGGAAAATTGGTCCTCACAAATGTTTCAATTGCATCGAAATAGAAATGGTTCGAAACGTATAAAAAATTAGAAACCTATATAGCCACACGGCAATTATTGCATTTATAAAATGCATCTTTCCTTTTTCTTGTGATATACGAATTTATTTTCTTGTGATATAAGAATTTATAATGTTAATATCAGAGCTTTTTATTTCGAATAAAATAATTCCCTTTAAATTAAAAAACACGAGAAGTCTTCCTAAAGACTTTAACAAATTGAATATTTGTCTTTAATTGTTGGTAGAATTGGACGGTTCGATGGGTTAAAGACAACGAGTTGGTTTTCACGGTAAATTTATCTAGGTTGTCAAAAAGACGTTTACAGCAAGATAAACAGCTTTCTTTCGGTCTCACCTGGTATTCGCACTTGAATTCGTGCTCGAGGAAGGAGAGCCTTCGAAGTTCCCAGGACAGTTCAAAGGCAGTCAGAATAGGATCCTTTGAGGATAGAGCTATCAAGGACGGCGAAGCCAGCGCCCTGTAGGCGTTGATCCGGCTTCTGGAATGCTTCAGGGAATCGTCCTTTCTGGACGTCACGCATTCGTCGCACCTGACAATGATAAAAAGAAGAAAAATACACTTCGGAACAGTTCCGTCTCTAACACTAGAACTAGGGCCAGTTTTTATTTATATAGAAGTTTCTGTTGTAGACATTTTTAAATTCTTCGTATAATCTGTTATCTTATGAATGTAGAGGAGAAAGGATGTGTTAGAGAGATTGTTAATATTTTTTAACACTAGAACTACCGTACCAGTCAAAATGACTGGTTTCGATGTTTCTGTTTAGCAATTATCGATATCTTCGAAGCATTGAATATTCGAAATGATTTTGAAATTAAATAATTCCACTTGACTACTATAATGAATGTCTGAAGAAACTGAAAATAATCTAATTTTTATAAGAATTGCATATTAATCGTATTAAATACTCGGTAGTTCTAGTGTTAATAAAATAAAGCTAAAACCATGGTCAAAATATTCTGTTCAGTAATAAATTATTTACTATTTAGAAAGACATTTATTAACACTAGAACTACCGTAGCAATCAGAATGACTAGTTTCGATTTTTTTGTTTAGCAATTATCGATATCTTCGAAGCACTGAATTTTCGAAATGATTTTGAAATTAAATAGTCTCATCTCAGTACTATAATGAATGTCTGAAGAAACTGAAAATAATCTATTGTTACAATTTACATAGAAATTGCATATCAATCGTATTAAATGCTCGGTAGTTCTAGTGTTAACAAAACGTTCACACTAAAAATAGAAATTCTTAACAATAAAAACAAACGAACTTCAACCGCTCCTCTAAATTAGCACAGATTTTATATTTCCATGGAAATCCGGGGTACTAATCAGCTCCGTTTAAACGTGGCAATCGTCAATCCCCCAACAATTTAGTAATTACACTCATCAGCGAGCATGTAACGTAATCAAGTTCGATTTGCATTAATTTGGTCTATCTCGAATTAATTTGATCGAAAGATTATTGGATGAAACAATATCGTTACGAATTTTTGCTTTCTATTAATAATTCTGTTCCCTTCATTGTTTTATTTATTCGTTTGATTTTTCTTTATTCCGTAAGAAACACGGCGAGTAATAACGACAATAGGGAACAATTTAATCGCTGCAAGGGGACGGGTCTATCGGATGGGACAAATCCTATAATTTAATTCGCGGGCTGAAATTTCAGGCTGATAGGGGAGCTCTCGCAGTGCATCTACCCTAACTTAATTAGTTTACGCGGGGTCTGCTCGAAGATTGCAAGGGCAAGGTGTTAAACCGGGCCGGGGGAATTAATCGGACTGAAATGGTATATCTAACGAGCGATTGTAACCCCCCGCGCCCCCCGATCCTCCGGCTTTATTTACGAGTATAATTCCACCCTTCGTTAAATACGCAACGGAGTCCGAAATGTATCAGCTCGTTCTCGTTCCACCGGAGGCAACGGAACATTTCCTGTTTCGTGCAACTGTTCGAAATTTCTTTTTCCTCTGATAATTCATTTTCAACTGCACTTGTTCCCGTTTTTACAATCAATTCCCTTTGAGAGAATATCATTGGGAATACAATACAATGAAAAATTTCGCGAAATATACATTTCATTTATCGTTATTTCGATCTGTATTTTATCGAGTTCGTGCGATTAATGCAATTACAATGATTACCAGATTATAAGTCACCGGTAATTTACTTTTAATTGCAGTAATATGAAATGTAAACATTCCTATGTTTAATATATAATCACTTTCCACCATTTCCCCATTATTCGTCATAATAAGTTCACTAAAATTATCAAAGAACATTCCCTCTATCGAAACTAACACGTTGACTGCCATGGGGGTCACCGGTGACCCCCGACCAAATCGAATTACTATAGTACTCAATGAAACGACGATTATATGAAAACATTTCTATATTATAAATAATACTATGCATTGACATTCAGCTAGATGAACGTGGAATAATAATAATCTAATTCAGTCGAATGATTTACTATTGTATTTTCTCCATTTTGTGTACTTTGCTCCATGAAATCCTGCGGCGTTCAACGTGTTAACCCTTTACACTTCAGAGACACCTCTAATTTAACACAGCAAAACTAAAGTTTCATATTTAGCATTAACACTTTAACTGCCACGTCACCCGAATACGGGTGACGCCATTTTTAACGTAATCTTGAACATTCATTTTCTTGGTTACGTATCGAACATAAGTTTTATCGAATGTGTGAGACATAAGGAAAGTAAAGTAATCGTTACGAAGAATCTTGCCTCTTTAGTTTTCGCTTTGTTAAGAAAACTGTTTCGATTGCATGGGAGTTTTGATGGTAACTTACTTGGCAGTCGAAGCGTTAAACTATATAATACATCAATATACAAACTATTAAAATAAAACAGTTTCTCGATTCATTTCCCCAAATAAATTTCATACTCATAAATTTCAATTTTGGGAAAATAAATTTCAACTCAAACTTATTCTCCCAAAATGTCACACCTCGCTAAACATATTGACTACTCCCAAACATTCTGCAGTACAAAGGGTTAACGCTGATAGAGAAAAGGTTCAAAAGTATCATCGAATTTCCCAGCGCCCTATGAATGGAGGAAATGCGCGGCGCAGATAACACTCACCCACAGCGAACATCATGAGGCATGGGCAACGTGGATCCACGGTCCAGAAGGATCTTAATAATCTCGTAATTGTCCCTGTGAGCGGACAGAATCAGGGGTGTGATGTCGGGCGTGAAGGTGGCCGTGTCCGGCGGCACGGCTTCCCAACTCTGAAAAGCCGTAATATATAATTTCCTTATACGCGAAACGAAAACGACGCCGGCCGGCCGAATTCCCATTCAACGCGGCGGCCAACCGTTCGACGACGTATTAACACGTTCCGTGCCGTGAACTGAACTTTCCGTTCAATTGGGTATCGTCATTGTAAAATGAAGAATTTATTAAAAATGTATTATGCAGTCAATTACGGGCATCTTAATACTATTGTCGCGTTATTTGATCGTGAGGCGTATACGCGGCCTGAACGGACTGCAAAAAAACTGTCCGGCACGGAACGTGTTAACCAGTTAACTGCGTTTGACGAGTATACGTCATCTTAACCCCTTGGCGTACTATTCACTTTCGCTGTTAAGCTCGTGTAACATTCTATTATCAACAATTTGGAAGAAACGCAGCAAAATTTTCCGTTCTAGATAAAGTGGAAATTTCATTTGGAGATTACTTACAAACGATTACTGCAAACTTATAATCAAAACTAACAACTATTTTGCTATCAATTTATTAAGTAACGAACAACGTTGATTGTTGTTAAATTGGTCTAGAAATCTTCACGAGTCTCACTCGTCATTGTACGGCAACCGTTTGAGTCGCAAGCGGCGCGATGGCGCCTCTGCGTTACATTGTTCAAAAGTGCCAGTCTATTTCGTGGAATCAGATGAAGCTTATTTATTTCTTTTCTTTCTAATTATTCGTTTTTATTTTTGCTATTACTCGCCTAAGACTGGACAAATGTAACGATCGCCGTATTTAACCCTTTGCGGACGAATTTCGACATTCCGGCGAGATCAGATGTTCATATTTGGAAAACTATGTCGCGAACAAATGATTTAATTAGTGAAACAGCAAGAGATCAGCACGTAGTTTCCCACTTTCCGATTAATTCAGCAATTGATATATAATTCAACTTCATCTGTCGAAGGTTTTGTACATTTCAAAGAACCTCCGTCCGCAAAGGGTTGAAATTTGTCTTTGTAAAAGTAGAAAAGCGTCATTCAGTTTCTAAATCGCGCCGCTTGATATTCAACTAAGTTTTTGAAAAAATCGCTGGGACTCAAACGGTTAAAGCTTGAAACGATACTGTCTTTCAACGATGAATTATTCACTTTTTTCAGATAAACATGTAATTCTTCTTTTGCTTTGGCTTTAATTAAAATACACTCTAGGCGCATTCGTCTTGCGCTTGACAAGTGGACACTTCATTTGCGCTGTCTGCTGCGCACAAAACGAGAGATCTTTTAATCTAAATTCCACAGTTATCAGGTTAAAATATATAACAGCGGAGTATCGTAGTCGGCAGCCAATTGAATTGGCATGTGAAGCGGAACGATCAGGGACCATTCGGGGCCAACCAGCCTGGCACTCGTTGCACAAAGGATTAAAATTTATCCGTAGCAACCACTCGAGTCGAGTCGAGTCGAGTGGAGTCGAGTCGGCGGGCTCTCGATAATTATTTTCAATTCAAACACCGACGAGTGTACCGTCGGGACGCTTCTTAATTGCTCCGTTTAGTTTACGAACAAGTGACCCGACGGTTGTTTTAATCAATTCGATAATGTATTGCAAATGAAGGGCGTTCTTTTTTCTTTAGTGTTGTCGAAATATTCGACGGGTAGTTAAGTTGAGGTGAACGCGAGGTTTGAGTTGGTTTTGTAGTTGCGTTATGAGTTCGGGGATTGTTTTGTGAATTTATTATGTCGAGGGAGTGAGGAGTTTTTTTTTGTTTTTAAGGTGGTGGAATTGTTTGGTGTTTGGATATTTGGGTGGTTGGAAAGTTGGGGTTTGGGGATTTGGAGGTTCCGGGGTTTGGAGATTTGGAAGTATAGAAATTTGGGAATTTTAGGACTTGGAGATTTAGATATTTGGGAATTTGTAAATTTGGGAATTTTGGTGTTTGGAGATTTAGAATACTTGGAAATTTAGATATTTGGGAATTTTGATGTTTTGAGATTTAGAATACTTGGAGATTTGGAATACTTGAAAATTTAGATATTTGAAGATTTGGAATACTCGAAAATTTAGATACTTGGAAATTCAGATATTTAGAAATTTTCAAATTTGGGAATCTTGATGTTTGGAGATTTAGAATACTTGGAGATTTGGAATTCTCGGGAATTTAGATATTTAGAGATTTAGATACTTGGAAACTCAGATATTTGAAGATATAGATACTTAGAAATTCAGATACTTGAAAACTTAAACATTTACAAACTTAAACATTCCGAAACCTAAATACCCAGTGATTAATAAGTTTCAAAATCCAACAATAGAATCAAAATCCACAATGCCCACTAGAACAAACATTTACCATCGAACATCTTACCCACCGACAGCCCGAATAATTCCATTAGTTCCGAAATCATCCCCGAAACGTTCAAAGCTACACCGAACAATGTTAACAAGAAGCTTTATTCCTCCCGGATCCATCGAAATAAACATCTCGCCGGGTGCACAGGTCGGTCCAACAATTATTCCCGAAGTTCCCCTTAAGCCGCTTCCCGGAGGAAGCCGATTAATTTAAAACCTCCGCGCTTCCGCGTCGCTTTGCGCCTCCGTCGCCGCTTTTTCCCATTCTCCGAATGCGAACGCTCGGACACGTCGTTCCGGAGCTTTCGTCGAAGATGAAAGAGAAAAACGGAGAAAGAGAGAAAGAGAGAGAGGGAGAAAGAGAGGACAGTTTAGCGTGGCCGTCCGACGAATAAGTCCGTCCACGTTGGAACTTTTTCCAGTCGCCCGATTAAAATGTGGCTCGACCTATTTGCCGGCGGAATCTGCTTAGTCCCGTCATCCGTTCGCGGGAATCCGACGGAGGAATTTCGATAACTGAAACGAGATTGCCGGTCCACGATCGTGACGCAATTACGGGGCTCACCGTCGTCCGTCGTTCGAGAATCGAGGCACGGATAAAGGAAAACAGATCGAGCCGTCGAATTGTACGCTCCGAGGATGCAGGTTCGGTGTTTAAGTATTATATGGACCACCTTTGTTTTTCGTTTGACTTAGGCTTAGTATTTATTCAATACGAAAACTACCGAGTTATTCGAATAACTTATTTCGAGGTTTTTTTAACACTAGGTTTACGGAACGCGTCGAATTGACGCATATTGGATTTGTAGTATCTAGAATATGTACGTTCGACATGGCCACAGCGAAAGGTAACATAAATTCCTTCAGATGAAAATTCTCTTTATAAATTGTTTCAAGCAGCAATTACATTATTGTAGTATCTAGAATATTTAACCAGGTCGTATTGCGACGGACCGGCGCCGGGATGATTGGGAAATAGTGCGACTGCGTTTAGAAAATCTCGAGTGGCTGAAAGAATGCGAGGAAGAGTGTCTGGAACCGAGCGACTGGACCGTGAGAAAAGCGTGTACGCGACTGCGTGAATTTTGACTATGGATGAAAGATGCGAGCGAGAAGGGCGCAAGGGTGAGAAAGACGGAGCGAACGGGGGTGTGTGTTAAAAGCGAGTGGGAATGCGTGCGAGGACATTTTGGCGAGAGACAGCGAACATTTTTGTGCGTGATAGAGTCGTGTGTTGGCCTTCGTGGTATTAAGTTGTATTTTTACGTGTTGTCCATATTGTTTCTTTATCTCGTTAAATACATATATATTTATTCCTAATTCTCTTTTTACCGAAGATCCACCTTTTCAATATCTATAATAATAGTAGCCCCACTATAAACTTGGGGGCTCATCCGGGATCACTATAGATTTCAGAAATATTATTTTTGCTTTATCACATTGACATGTGCTCCAATTACCTACTAACAAATCTCCAGTTTCCACAGTCTAAATAAACGAACATCGATTCTTTTAGGAATATAATGAAGTACAATAAATGCCCGTAAACCTAGTGTTAAATTAGAACAGTATACTTCTCGAGATTTGAAAGGTTCCTTATGATTGTATCCGAATAGGCAAATTTTTTTACGATTTTAGTAAACGTCGTGATAATTTGAATATTGTGAAACAGATATTCTGAAATGGAGAAATTTGAATTGTTCCAATTGTTACTGTTTGAATTGTTAACCACTTGAGGGCGACTGTCACTTTATTTTCTATAGAATGTTATAGAGTTTGAAATAGTGAAATGTCATAATGTTATAAATAGTGAAATAGTTTCTAGTGAAAGTTTCGAGTGTTAATGTACTATTAGCGGAGTTCGATACGATCCGCGGTTTCGAGTCCCTAGACAAGAGGATCGTGAAACATTTGTGGGCAACTTGCGAATGCGACTAACGTGACGCTCCCCGTTCCTGTGGAGGGTCTCCTCGTGCTCCAGGAGGACCTCGACCGCCTCGACGAACTGCTCGGAGATGGCGTGGAGTAGCGCGTCCTTGGTGTCGACCTTGTGCTCGAGCAGCAGCTCCAGCATTTCTAGGTTTTCGTTATCGATCGCCATCAGAAGGGCCGACCGCCCCAGAGGATCCACGCAATTGATGTTCATTTCGGTTTTCTGCGCACCCTGGAGCATCCTGGAACAACGTGTCCGGACGCCGCTGATCACTGTTTCATTAGCAATTTATAGTAAACAGAAGTATTCAACCCTTTGCACTTTCGCAATGGAAGGAAATGAATGGGGAAAGTGGAACAGTGGACGGCTAACGCGTCTGACTAGTGTTGACTGATTCTACTGGCGGTAGAAACGTGTTTATCTTAACCCTTTTCTATGAAATGTACAAAATATTCAGCAAATGAAGCTAAATTATGTATCAGTTACTTAAATGATAGGAGAAACTACGTGATCTCTTGGTGTTTGAGTAATTAAATTATTTGTTGACTTAATCTTCGAAACATGAGAACTTCATCTCGCCGAAATGACATTCGTCCGTAAAGGGTTAATGTTGCAATATTTCAGATCTATTTTCATAATTGTAGTTATTTAATATTCTGATGTAATAGTGTGGTGTTGACGAATTGGTAAGGAATTCGATGTGATAGTGCTGTAATTTAAAGAATTAGAAAAAATCTAATATGGTGGTACTATGATATTAAACAAGGATGAAGGAATTCGATATAGTACGATAATGTTAACGAATCAAAAAATCCAATATCATAGTGATAATATTAAACGAAGATCAAAGAATTCAATATTATGGTACAACAATATTAAACAATCGAAAAGTTCAATATAATAGTACTACAATATTAAGCAAAGATCAAAGAATTCCATACTACAGTACCATATTATTAAACAATAAAAAAATCCAATGTGATAGTGCTATAATATTAAACAAAGGTCAAAGAATCCAATATTCTAATTTATTACAAAAAATAGAATAGAACATTGAATTCTTTGATCTTTGTTTAATATTATAACACTATCGTGTTGGATTTTTTTATTATTTAATAATATGGTACTGTAGTATGGAATTGTTTTATTATTACAGTACCACAACATCAAAAATCAAGGACTCCAATATCACAGTACCATAAGATCAAAGAAAACTCCAAAAATCCAATAAAATATTACCAGAATATTAAACAAAAATCAGAGAATTCAATATTACAGTACAACACCATCAAAAATCAAGGACTCCAATATCACAGTACCATAAGATCAAAGAAACCTCAAGAAATCCAATAAAATAATACCAGAATACTAAAGAAAACTCAAAGAATTCAATATTACAGTACAACACCATAACAAAGCCAGTCCCAGAAATACTAAAATATTCAAGACTCACGATAACCAGGACCTCTTTCCCGATCCCACAATCTGGGGCAAGTCCGCCGCCCTGAGCACGACCTGCGCTCGGTCCCGTACACATTTTTCAAGCGGAACGCCCGTTGTCCCCTCCATTATGCGAACAAACCGCGTCCCCGGCGAAAGCCGTGTTCTATCCGGTTCGGTCCCGTTTACGAGACCGAGCCAAATGAGAATTCCACGGCCGCTGAAACTTCGCGGCGCGTCGCAATCGGGCATTAATTACGCCGGGAGCAGCCGGCCGGCGCGTCAAGAATTCCACGAAGCTACGGGATCACGGAATCGCCACGGAATCGCTCGTTTGATAATTAGATCTTTTGTCGCGGCCGTACTGGGACACATCTGCCGCGCCTTTGACCTTCCCCCGCGGGATTTCTCGTTCTCTTTATCGCGCGCGAGACCTACATACATCCCGGCCGGTGATATACGCGCTTCCCCACGCCGCTGTATACTCGTTTGCATAGAAACAACGGGCGCCTACTTCCGCGCGGCGCGCTCTTTGTCCGCGGCGCGCTCGAAAGCGATGGGAACGGTACTCTAATTTTCGGCGGCCCGGGCTTCGCGATTCACTGGAGGAAACTACGGACAATATTGGGAACAGATTGGGAACGTTACGAAATCGACGGGATAATGATCTTTGATGTGGACATTAATTTGGGGACTTTCAAAGAAGTTTAAAATTGACGAAGATTGTTTGAAATGTACAAAACCTTCAAAGAAATTTCATTTTAGTATAATGAATGTCTGAAGAAACTGAAAATAAACTGTTACAATTTTTATGGGAATTGCATATTAATCGTATTAAATGCTCGGTAGTTCTAGTGTTAAGCAATTAGAATGATAACATTGACGTCGGATAAAGATATTTGGAAGCGTGATTAACCCTTCGCGGACGAAGATTCTTTGGAATGTGCAAAACCTTTAAAGAAGTTTCATTTCAGTACTATAATGAATGTCTGAAGAATCTTAAAATAAACTGTTACAACTTTTTTGTTGAATAAAATTAAATAAATATAAAATTGTAATAACAAATATATATTAATAAATAATAAAATGTATAATAAAATTAAAATTGTTTTGAATAAAAGAAATTAATTATACAAATTATAGTGATACATTCGTTTCATTCGTTTCACTGCTGGGTTATTCGAGCTACATCTAATTACCCGCACGATGTTGCTTTTAATTCACTCAGATAATCGAGGTTCCACCTTCGTCGCGACTGCTCTATATTTTTGTGTTCTCGTGCGCCCCTAAAATTTATAGTCCGCGAGCCTCGAAGTACAGTAAAAGTCCATTTACACGAACCGCCCGGCGCGGCGTGACGAGACCTGGAATCAGCGAGCCATTTAGGCGGCGGGACATTATGTGATTCAGCTCAACTTTCGTTGTTTCCGGTATACGTGATCGCGCGACGCATAGGAACTCGCTCGGGAATTCAATTCTGAACGGAGGCTGACGTGTTCGCTGCACCGAGGCCTGAATTTAGTGTTTCAGTTGGAATTTACAGAGGAACTGCGAGGTTCTTTTCGCGAAAGGCGCTTTGTTGTTAACGCTAGAATCACCGAGTAAGAAGACAGCTGTTTACAATTTGTTATAAAAATTAGAGCAGATTTCTAGAGGTTCGAATAGCTTCTTATCGCTGCACTTCCACAAATGCGGGAATTTAGCTTGAAACTTCTTACGGAGAATGTTTGTCATCTTAACACTAAAACTGCCGAGGAATTAGATTAATTCGAATTTTCTATAGAAATTAGAACAATATGTTCCTTGAGATTCGAAGGATCACCTAGTATTGTATCTGATACATAAATTTAATGAAAAATCTGTCGCAAACGCGCCTTCGTAATTTGAGTACTTACAAAATAAATTTGAACGTCCGGTAGTTTGTGTCAATAATGGCGAAGAATTTTGAAATCAGCCATTTTGAAGTGTCTGGCAGTTCTAGTGTTAATATTTTGAGAGGAAGAGAGTCTAGAATCATTAGGATCTTACATTTGTTTTAGAGATCTAATATCGATTACAAAGAATTTTACTTCAATTGATATAAATTCGAATAATTTGATCGTGACCTTTTAACTCTGCTTCTATGAATTTTCCGTCTAACTCATTCAACTCGCATTTTTCTTTGTCTCACAGTAATATCTTTAGATTTTCTTAATTCTGCGTATCATTAGTTCGAAGACGCTTCCAAACACAGAGAAACTGCAATGCAATCATTACTACCGTGTCCATTCCCAATTTTGATCCGTATAGTTCGTAATTTCGCACACACGTTGCACGTTGCTCGCCGTCTAGCACGTGTGCTCTTTTCGGCAGACACGTGCTCGCCCACGGACGCCGGTAACGAGGGAAACACACGTCGGACGGACGCACGTGCGTCTTATTTGCGAATGATTAAACGCTCGTCTGGTCTTATCAATCCGAGGGATTCGCCTAACAAGCAATCACGAGTACTCCTTTGGGGGAACGTCGGAGAAATACACATACTATGATATCCAGTGAATCCTTCCCATCCGACTAACAACATTAACTCTTTGCGGACGAATGATTTTCGGCGAGATGAAATTTTCATATTTGGAATGCTAAGTCACAAAGGGGTGATTCAATTACTCGAATAGCAAGAAGTCAGTACGTAATTTCCCACTTTCCGATTAATTAAGCAATAGATATATAATTTAACTTCATCTGTCGAAGGTTTTGTACATTTCACAGAACCTTCGTTAAAGGGTTAAAATTTGTCTTTGTAAAAATAGAAAAATTCAGTTTTCAAATGGAATCGAATTATTTGGAATGCTAAGTCACAAAGGGGTGATTTAATTACTCGAACAGCAAGAAGTCAGTACGTAGTTTCCTTTCTTCAATTATCTAAGCAATCGATATATAATTTAGCTTCATCCGCTGAATATTTTGTATATTTCAAAGAATCTTCGTTCGAAAGGGTTAAAAGCTAAACTGAGATTAACTTCGAAAACATGAAATTTTATAAATCAACCGTTGCAGCACCAGCAATTCCATACTACCACAAACATTCTGAACTTATATTCGATCACTTTATTCAACAATATCAACACTAGAATTACCGAGCGTAATAGGATCAAGTAATCATAAAAATTGCAAAATACCTCAGATCGAAAGGGTTGATTGACTATTATTCCCTTAATTCCCAAAAGAAACTCCTGATCTCATCTCTCGCTAAAATTTCTTCTAAACCACTCTACAGCATATTTCCACGGAGCTCGCTCCGAACTTCCGCTCCGCTAATGGTGAAAATCAGGAAAAACCGTCGGATTTGTAATTCATGTAACTGGTTTCTCATTAAACTTCGCGAATCTTGTAGCCCTCCCTAAATGGATTCTCCTCCGCCGCGTGGTTTTTTTTACCCCGGGACGGCGTTCGGCGGCATAAATTCCGAAGTTTCTAAAAGTTGGAAGTCTCACCGTCTGACGGAGGCCACGTCGCCGCGTTCCACCGCGAGAAGGTACTTCTTCTCATGGCAGGACAGGCTGGCCATTTCCTGGTGCGGCCTGACGACGTTCTCTTCCTCGTTCATGCCGTGGATACTGTGCCTCTGAAATCATCGTAACTTTTTATTAGACACCTTACGTCCGCGCGATCGCCTCGCTGTTCGAACAACGGAGCCTCCCCTTTATTACTTTTACGCCGGTCGATAACATTGTAATGCGCTTCTTCAGCGGAAACCGTCGAATTCGGGGGAAAACTTCGGGGAACTTGACGGTCGGGGCAACGTTACAGCGCGGGACGTCATTTTATACGTTATTAACGCCAGGTTTATGGACCGCGTCGATCTCCACGTCGAATTTCGTAGGTATCCGGTGAATTTACGGTGGTTTTCGTTGAGAAATCACGGAACGCGCATCTTAATGATCTGATTTTGAAGATCTGGGTTTCGAGATCCGAAGGAACTATTTTTCTGTTAACCCTTGGCACTCCAGATGGTTTTGTAATTTGTCAGTGACTGCAACTAATTTTTATAGTATCTTTAATGAAAATTAGAAATGCTATAACATTTCTTCGATTTTTTATTTTCCTTCTCAGTAGAAAATTTGGATGTGTGGAAAATTGAATAATTTTAGAGTAATTTCTTTGATTCGTTAAAATATTTGATATTACAACTGGTGCAATATTGGAGCCTATGGAGTTCAAAGGGTTAACTCTGTCCTATGTTCTCTTTTCAACAATCGATTACTTTGTCAGTAATAATGTAAACAACGGAAAATTTCTATGGAATGTAATGATTGATAAGAAAAGAATATTTGAATGACAAAGAATGGGGTAATAATCATGTTTGTTCTGTTCGAAGTTTCCGCAAGTTTAATACGATGAAGCAAGAGGTTAATAAGAATGATGAAGCATCACAGAGTCATTAAGGAAATAAGTCACTGTCCATCAGTTTTTTCAAGCCCTACGGTCATCCACGTCTCATCTGTCCTTTAGTTGACTTATTATCACCCTCTCAGCCCTCTTGCTATCTGGGAACACCCTTTCCTAATCCCCTAAACTTTTTTCATGTGCTTGATGATAGCTGAAAGGGACCAAGGGTTAGGACGGTGCTCTGGAATAGCTTAGATTAGACGGTTCTTGAAGATCACCAGGAAGTAATAAAGGGTCCCTGATTGAAAATGAACCTGGGTAATCCTCGGAGATTATTAGAGGAATGAAGGACAATGCATGGCCTTGGCATGTCTCAGATGAGTTTCTGAGGCACTTATGAAAAAAGAGAGTAACTTTATTGATTTTGGGAAAGTAAATACTTTCTAAATGCCCTTGACTGCGATTGATAGTGAATCACCATATATGAAGGATTTTCATAAATTATATGTAGATATATATTCAGTTAATTCAAATTCAAAGTAAATATTATTCCTCTGTAATCAAGTATTATACTTAAAAGGAAATGTAGGCATAACATATGCTTAGAATGTTTCTCTTTTTCCAATAAATTATTAATGACAAAGTGTATCGACCAGAGTTGAGAAAGAAATCATAGGCTAAGGGGTTAATGCATACATTTTCTCGGTGAGCAACGTTAATATAACTTCAAGTCAACCATTATCCATGTACCCATTTGATTATGAATAGAACATTGTTATCAATTTCTCTCAGCCAAAGCTTTTCGTTAATATGGAAGAAATAGATTATAATCTTGAATTTAAATGAATTAGTAAAGTTTGATACGGTCTAACAATTAATATAACTTCAAGTCAACCATTATCCATGTACCCATTTGATTATGAATAGAACATTGTTACCAATTTTTCTCAGCCAAAGCTTTTCGTTAATATGGAAGAAATAGATTATAATCTTGAATTTAAATGAATTACTAAAGTTTGATACGGTCCAACAATTTCTCAGAGAAATATCCGTTATCTTCTTAATAACTGCGGAACGAAACGAATCTCTGATACCGAAATTCCTTAGAATACGAGAGAACGTCTCGAGATTGTCAATCCTGAGACGTTGCGGTTAACCTCGAGTCGACGTTGATCGATTTTCTTTCTCGTCCAACGAGATCGAAGACTGGTGATTGATCTCGCGCCGACCCGCCGCGTTGCTCGATTTTCTCGCGTCGGAATAGCCCGGCCATTGTTTATCGACTGCGCGTAATTGCCTTAAAGTTATTTGCATAACGTGGATGGGGCGAGAACGATGGGCAATTCCGGGAACGGAATGTGTTTTAACCCCTTGCCTCGCGATTTATTTCTCAACCATGAGCGATACAACTACTTTATCATTAATAATTCACTGAGAATCAAAAACAATCTAGGTATACTCTATAGCAATATTTGACACAAAGTACAGTAATCGATTATACCGAACATTGCCACAGAATGTACCTAGATCTTCTTTGATTTTCAATGATTTATTAATAATAAAGTAGCTGTATCGATCATAGTTGAGTAAGAAATCGTACATAATCGTAAGTATAGTGATCGATAAGAAAAGAATAATATTTCATTCGAATTCACAAGAATTCGGTAATATTTATTTTGTTATTCTGTTGTTATATACGTACGATTTGTTATATATATGTACGATAAGTTTAACAAAATAAATATTACCGAATTCTTGTGAATTCGAATGAAATATTAAACTTGCTTTAACCAGTTAACTGTGCTTGACGAGTATACACGTCATCGTGAAGCTTGACACGATACTAATCCTTTCACCGATGAATTCTTTATTTGCTCACATAAACGTGTAATTCTTTGTTTCGCTTTGATCTCTCATTAAAATATAATCTGCGTATTCGTCCTGCGTTCGACGAGTACACGCTCCATTTTATTTTATTGCGCGCAGAACGAGAGGTTTTCCAACTAGATTCCACAGTTAAACTTTACACTCGAAAGTTTTTCACTAGAAATATCCAACATCTTCCAACGAGACATAGACGATAGTGTTTGAAACTAATTTAACTAATTTCTGATAGGATACAGACGATCTTTGAAACTAATTAATGAGAAAACATATGTGAATTAAGAAGGAAAGTTATTTTATTTCAATATCCTACGTATCGATGCATTATACAAAGCTTATTATATATAAAACTTTATAATTTCGCTGTATCAAGTCAAGTGGTGAGTCACCTCTCGAGTACAAAGGGTTAACTGGTTAAAATCTTCGTCGTAATCGAAGATGCGCCATTTTCACAGCGGAGACGTCGAAATTCCTAAAAAATCGCAGAAAATTCCGGGATCCCAACGAGAAATGTTGCCGCGCTCTTCCCAAGATTGGAGACACATCGGGAACGTTGACAATAATAGTGACCCTTCGTATCGACCCCTCGAACCCGCTTTCGCCCGGCGTTGCGGGACCTCTCGCTCGGCGTGCTGAAAGCCATGTGCTTAAGCGGCTACAGCGAGCGTCGTGGCACATTTATCATCCTAATTTCAGCCATCTCTCACCGAAGTTTCATCCCCCGATCGATAACCGTCACGGCATCACAAAGGCTGCCCGAAGAATCGTGGATTCTGTTGGGAACTTCCAAAATATCCAGGGACAACAATACCTTGCTATTAATCCACACGTCGAACTTGCTGGCTATCCTGTCTATTCCCCGAGGCTCACTTAAGTAGATGTTCTCAGATGTTTTTAGCTGCTAGTCTAGACCACTGCACCTTCCGAAGTCTACCACTATAACATCGAGTCGGGAACTTGATGGGAATTTTCGATAGAATTCGAAGAACCGAATATTTGACGTTCGTATAAATGAAATATTACTTCTGTTATTAAGATTTGATTTATAAAATCCTTTTCTTTGCGCTGGATCATTAATGGCACATCGGTATGTGAAACATTGGAATGAAATAGTTTTGTTCAATTTATGCATTATCCATCCTTATAAAAATTGATAATTTCTCTCGATTTCTTCCTATATTCGTTATAATATTCAAGTGAAATTTCGTTTTCAAATCATTTCGAATATTCAATGCTTCCAAGGAAAAAGGAACCGCCATTTTGAGGAATATGGTGATTAACTGGATCCAAGTTTAGCGTCGTTTCGCGAAGTGTTAAGTTCAATATTGAAGTGTACAATCCTCCAGTGTTCACTGTATCAATCGAATAGATCTCGAGTCGTTCGAACAATGCCCGGTTGAAAGGTGAAATTATTCTGAAATGATCTAACGTCGTTTGAATTGTTCGAAAGATCTCTAGGGATTTTTCATACCATTCCGAAGTCGGTCGTTCCCTTTCATTTCCTTTCAGGGATTTCCAAGGACCACCCGAGACATTATAATCCTATCAAGTGACCCTCCGCTCCTTTCACTGATCTTTCGAGCCCCTTTACTGCTCGGGCATTCTACTTTTTTTCGCCCCAGTTACATCCAAGGGCCACCGAAACTTCTGTAGAGTGGAGTATAGTCGACTGTAGCTGAAAGTGCAGGTCGTGAACCTTACGTAAGCTCAAAAATATGTGAACAGTATTGCGAGAAATGGAAAAGTTTAAATTACATTTATAATGTTCGACACGTTGAGTACCTCACGATTTGATAGAACAAAGTACACGAAATGAGAACAATGTAATATTAAATCATTTGATTGAATTGCATTACTACTGCATGTTAACAATGTATATATATCTGTTGAATCATGTTGAAAATCTTCACGAGTCTCACTCGTAGGACAAGAGGTTAAGGGTTATAGAAATCGATATATCAACACGCAAACTGAATGACAAATCAATTAACTCTCGGTAGACACATTGAAGTTACAGAGCAACGAAAAAACAAAAAAAGTTATAGAAGCAACAGAGCAGAAAACATTTGAGCCTTTAAAGACAGAAACCCATAAGCAACTCTTAAAGCTTGATTCCAAAAGAGGTTAGACCTAACCCCAATTCCCTCGAACAATTGATAATCAATCTCCGAAAACATCTACGAAATCACAGAATCCATCCTTAAACTTTCGCTTTCCAATTGCTACCTCCTCCCAGCATTCCCAGGCTCATAAAAAGAACCGCACGTCAGGCCGATAGCTAGCTGCATCCGTGCACGGTCGAATCGAAAGCTGAAATTGGGACGATCGCAGGGGGGAACGGGGGAAGCAATTAACGATTCGGATAGCCGTCCATTGTTCGTCGTGAAGAGCCCTCGTTGCGAGGCGAGTTCTCGTTACGGGCGCAGTTAAGAGCCGGCCGCTGGCCCGGCGAAGAATTCTCGGCCGATGCGCTCCGCGGGACGCAACACGTAAAGATCAAGCGTAAAGGGAAACAATGAGAAGAGCGCGCGGCATTCAAAGGCGGTATTAGCCTTTATGCCCCCGCGCCGGTTCCGTGGCTAACGGGGAAACCCATTCTCGGATCGCGGCGTTGCGATCTCCCTCGGCTGGATCTCGAATGCCCGAGATAACGTTGCGAATTGCCACGGCGCGATCGTAAGGGCTCGCCGTCTATTCAATTATCTTATCCGAAACCCCGGGGATCCTGGCTTCGGTTCGCTGCTAATTCGACGTTTGACTTCGCCGCTACGTTTGCGTCGCGGATACGGGGATGTACACCTTCGCTAGACGCTATGTCGCTCGGAACGGACGGCTGTTGGCTCTGGAAATTAAGCTGTTGGATGTCTCGTGATATTTCGTGTTATTGGCTGGTTACTTAGGGTGTGGAACGTCGCTGACTTGGGATTTCGGTGAGGTGGTTCGTGTATTTGAGATGGGTTTTGGGTTACGTGAGAATTCTTTGGTGTGTGTGGATGTTGATTTTAATGGATTGTTTAATTAAGATGTTGGATGTATCGTGATGTTTGGTGTTATTGGGTGGTTACTTAGGGTATGGAAGTTTGAGATGGGTTTTGGGTTGTGAGAATTTGTAGGTGTGTGTGAATATTGATTTTAATTGATTGTTTAATTAAACTGTTGGATGTATCGTGATGTTTGGTGTTATTGGTTGGTTATTTAGGGTATGGAAGTTTGAGATGGGTGTTGGGTTACGTGAGAATTTTTAGGTATATGTAGGTATTGATTTTAATGGATTGTTTAATTAAGCTGCTGGATGTCTAGTGATATTTCGTGTTATTGGTTGGTTACTTAAGGTATGGAATGTTGCTGGAGACTTGGGATTTATGAGAAATGGTTCGTGAGTTTGAGATGGATTTTGGGTTGTGAGCATTCTTCGGTATGTGTAGATATAGATTTTAATGGGATTGTTTAATTATTTGAATTGTGAGGAATGGGATTAGTGATAGGTTCTCTGGAAATTTGAACTGAATTCTTGAAAATGAATTATTAGGAAATTGAATGATTCATAGAATTATCTTGGATGTTATGTTTGAGTATTGTGTTAATGGTATGTTTTAGAAGTGGACTTCATATGATTAGGTGATCAGTGGTTTTGTCTCAGATGATAGAGTGTAAGCATAGATTGTTGCTTTCATTTCTCGACTCAACTTCGAATAGTTCGTTACGAGAAGTACGAGACAGCATTGTTCCCGCGCGGAATATTTTCAAACGTGATCATAACTGGCGAGAATAAATTGACTTGGACATTCGAAGTATCGGGTTTCATAGTCTCCGGAATAAACAGTTTGTATGGACGATGTTCTGGAGGAAACAGTGGCCATCAATCGAGAAAATCAGCCATCAACGGCGGAACGGAAGAATTTACGAACGCGATAACGCAAAATCCAACGGAGCCCCCGGGACAACAAAACAAACGAAATTACGATTCAGCTCGAATGGGCCGGAGTCCATTAAGCGAGATTTAACGCGATATCGCGTATTCTCTTGGTATCCCGGCCTCCGGAGCCCCGATCATCCGAGTATTTCCACGGGCGAGCCGGCTGCACGCGCAGCAACGATCCGTAAACACGTTCGATCCGCGACGGAAATGAAATTTTCGATGGTAACCGGAGACGGAGATGTCCCGTTCTTAACCGGATAGCTGCGTATGGCGAGTATACTCGTCGGTATCTTTATTCTTCCTCTACTTCTTCTTATTACTGTTATTGCTGTTATTATTTCTGTTATTATTACTTTATTACTATTATTATTACTGTTATTTCTATTATAATTATTCTTATTACTATTACTATTATTGCTGTTATTATTACTGTTACTATTATTCCTATTACTATTATTATCATTGTTATTTCTATTATAATTACTGTTACTATTATTCCTAATACTATTATTATTACTGTTATTTCTATTATAATTATTCTTATTACTATTACTATTATTGCTGTTATTATTACTATCACTATTATTCCCATTACTATTATTATTACTGTTATTTCTATTATAATTACTGTTACTATTATTCTTATCACTATTATTATTTCTGTTATTTCTATCATAATTATTCTTATTACTATTACTATTATTGCTGTTATTATTACTATCACTATTATCCCCATTACTATTATTATTACTGTTACTTCTATTAAAATTATTCGTATCACTATTCCTATTATCGCTATTACCATTATCACTAGTATTTCAATTAATCACAATATCATCACCATTAATATTATACCTACATACGTAACTAACTATAACACAAGTATCTACGTTACGAATAATGAATGTCTGTAATGAGAAATATTGTCGAGTGCAATGTTAACACATTGACCAACAGCAAACGTATCGAAAATAACCTGAGAAAAGCTAACTGAGACGTTCCTTCCACAACTTCTTCAGCATATCTGAACATTCACGGGGCCTCAACGGGGCCCCAATGCCGGCTGTCTCCAGCAATTAATCCGCGCCAGCCTCGACGATTCTAATCATAGAATTGCTCGCGTCCTTTGGGCGCAAGGACGGCCAGCGGTGTTGTGTGCGCGCGTATACCTCTGGGTCCCTGGTGGAAAAGGGTTCATCGGTGGGGGTAATAGCGAGGGGGAGGGCAAGGCGGCGGAGGAGGAGGAGAGGCGACGGCGGATGATGGACAGTGTTTGCGGAGGGTGTGGCGGCTCGACAATTAGGGTGCGCCCAAGCAAACACTCGTTCGCTGTCAGTGCCGGCCCTTGGCACAGTATGTCATCTTCTTGAAGCCGAGAGGGGTAATCGCGCGCGCTGGCTCACGCGGCCACTTGAGTCAATGCCACTTCTGCCCTCCACTCCTTATTATTTCCAGACGTCGCGCGCGCCGGTCCAGATCGTGCAATTAGGGGAAAAGGGGTGTAGAATTCGTGGCAGGGGAATTTAACCGCTCGAGTGCTGAGCAGCGCTACGGCGCTCTCGTGTTGCGCCAAAATTGGAGAGCGCGGAGGCGCTTCTGTTTATCGGTATCAATTTTCTTACTGTGTTTTTTAAAGAAATAAGCCGAAGGAACTTTGTTTGAACGTTATTTTTTGATATATTTTTGATAAGTATTCTTATTAAGTTTCTTACTATGTTTCCCAGGAAATAAATCGAAGTAACTTTATTTGAATGTTATTTTTTGATATTTCTTTGTAATATGTTTTTGAAGATATAAATCGAAGGAACTTTGTTTGAATGTTATTTTTTGATATTTTTTTGTAATACAGTATTTGTGATTTCATTAGATAAGTACTCTTATTAATTTTCTTACTATGTTTTTCGAGAAATAAATCAAAGTAAGTTTATTTGAATAAATGTTATTTTTTGATATTTTTTTGTAATACAATATTTTTGATCTGATTAGATAAGTATTCTTACCAAGTTTCTTACTACGTTTCTCAGGAAATAAATCGAAGTAACTTTTGTAGCTTCGAAACATGAATTTCCTTGGTTTCTGTTTTCTCGAATGAACCGCGTTGGCTTTCGAGCGGCTCATTTGCTCTATATTCTGTTCTAGTCGATTATTCGAACCACTCGGGTGTCGATTGGTTCGGTTATTCGAGGTTCCTATTTTTGACGTGGATAATCAGGCACGAACCGGCTCTCGAATGATTTAACATTCGCGAGTGTAGTTGCGCAGACGCCCGTGTTTGCGTGTTCGCATCATCAATCGATGATGAGATTGCACGCACGGTTTTAGTGTAGATTGATCAATGACCGATGAATTATGGGCTAATCGTCGATCGTGAAGGGAAGTTATAACATCGGATGATCACGGTAAATGCGTGGAAACTGGATGCTCGATGAACGTTGCGCGGTGAAATCTTTTAATCGCGTCGAACGGAGGTTACAGTACTGAAATATTTTAATTCTCATCCGACAATTTAATTCCCCTTTATACTTCGGTATCATTAATCCCAATAAAACCGAACAAATGGATCACTAAAATCTAATTAAGCTTAACACGTTGAACGCCGAACAAGATACATAAAACAGAAAGAATTTAATATTAAATCATTCGATTGAATTGCTTTAGTATTACTCCGTAATCATCGAGCTGATTGTCACCACATTAGATAGCATTATTTTTAATATAGAAATATTAAATATTTAATATAGAAATGTTTCTAGATAATCATCATTTAATTAAATGAACTATTATAATTGGATTTGACTAAGTCACATGTCAAAATGATCCATTGCTGTCTTTTTGCAGTTATTAAAGAGGTACTAGATATTTCTCAGAGAAAATATTTAAAAAATTGATTCAAATACGCTAACTGAATTATAAATCAAGTAAAGTCTCAAGCACCATTGAAATTGATATAGAGAAATTTCGAAAGGCTATTCAACTACTCAGATTTCTGTTAAACAGAAAAGTTCCTAGCTTCTAGAAACATTTAGTTTTAAATAATCCCAAGCGTCTCTTCAATTTCGGTCACGTTTTTGACATTTCGCCCATGCCGTTGTCATCTTATAGACCAAAAATTTCGAAAGGCTATTCAACTAATCAGTAGATTTACTATTAATAAAAAATTTCAAGTTTCCAAAACGTTAATTCACATATCACAATGTACTACGTAATACCTCAATTGTTACGTACACACATCTTATCTTCGAACAAAAAGTTCGAAATAACCCCCGTCCGTTCAATTTCGGTCACGTGTTTGAAATTTCGCGTGCGCCGGGTGTCATCCTGCAGACCATCAGTCAGAAGAATTAAGCCCCAGTCACGTTTTATATTTATTGCCGCGAGGAGCCTATCCAGCAGCCGTCCGAGGAGATTTTGATGCAGCCCGTGAATCAAACTGTCCCACGGAACAAAAGGAAACGCGGCGGATCGACCGCACGCGCGTCGCAGACGCGGAACAGAGGCAGAAAGATTGAATCGGACTGAATGAAACCGCGATATCCCGGGTGCAGTTGACAGCCGGCGTCTCGTCGAGGACGTTTACGAGGCAATAAAGGGAGGCGAGCTCACCGCGCCGCTTTTCATCCCGCGAGGATTAAACACTGATTTCAGCGCGGGGATTACGCGCGTACGGTACGACGGCAGGGGATCGCGTCGGTGTATGGTCAGACGGGATCCTTGCGAACGTCGTCCGCTTAACCCCTTGCCTTGGCATTTTCAAAGAGAAATTGGGCTTGTTAGAACCGCCTCGTGGTTGGAGACTTGGAATATTATTAATTTATAGTAGTAGCAATTTGCGGTATTGATGGATTATGATGTAAGTAGTTTGTGATGGTGGTAATTTGCAGTGTTGGTAATTAGAAATATTGGTGAATTGGAATATTGGTGTATTATAATGTTGGTGAAGTATAATATTGATAAGCTGAAATATTAGTAAATTAAAATATGAGAAATTTACAATCTTGGTAAATTGCAATGTTGGCAAATTGCAATATTGATAAGTTGAAATACTAGTAATTTAAAATATTAGTAATTTTCGATGTTAGTGAATTACAATGTTTGAAATATTGGTAAATTAGAGTATTGGTATATTACAATGTTGGTAAAGTATAATATTGATAAGTTGAGATATTAGTAATTTAAAATATGAGAAATTCACGATCTTGGTAAATTACAATGTTGACAAATTGTGATATTGACAAGTTGAAACACTAGTAATTTAAAATATTAGTCATTTTTAATTATTTCATTGGAACACGAAAGAATGGAATTTCTAATTGTCAAATCCCACGTATTTGAAACTTCCCAGTGATGTCAACGTACCATAACTTAGACACGAGTTCTCTCTCTGTGCATATCGTTCCTTCAGCCTGCGAGGAATCGATCTAACCGGGCTTTTACGATGCAGTAGAAATGAAAACGCCGAACTGAGATATCGTAAAAGTTCTCATGCAAGAGCTAGTGCTTTTCATCCTGGTACAATTCATTGCGATCGACGAGGAATTCAAAGGAAAATATTTCTCTGAGAAAATAATTTGTGACAACAAAGTAGACAATGCTTGAAAAATCATGAAATTATATCTAAATGTTATGAGAAACTCTACAAACTTTTACTTTAAAAATCTTATAAGATGTAGAATTAATTCGTCGTAGATTTAGTAATCTACTCTCGACTCACTGGCAACTAAATGAATCTTACAAGTTAGATGATTGGTTAAACAGGAGAAGCAAATAGCCGTGAAAGTACAAGCTCGAAGAAACGAGAACTGGAAAGCTTTCCACATAAGAGTCTGTTCTTAGCCATTCGAAGCTGTTTGGCAAAGGATTAATTAAAGACTCGGGTTTGTGGAACAATTAAGCGGGACTATCTCTCCAACTAATGAACGAGGAAGACTTTTAGATGACTGATCTTTCGTGTGTTTGTCAACGTTTGAAACTGTTTGACGAACGGTTCATTAAAGTCTTGAATTTGTTGAACCATTGATTTTGAGAATGAATGTCTTCCAACATTTGAAACTCTCTAATCAATCGATTGAAATCGTCCATTTGCTAAGACACTGATTTTGAAAAGAGACTTTTGGACGATCGATGGATCTCTTCTATAAACATCTTCCAACATTTCAAATTCGCTAATTAACGATCGATCGAAATCTTCCATTTGCCAACTCACTGATTTTGAAAAGAGACTCTTGGACGATCGATGGATCTTTTCTATGAATATTTTTCAACATTTCAAACTCTCTAATCAACAATCGATTGAAATCGTCCATTTCCCAAGCCATTGATTTTCAAAACAGACTCTCGGACGATCGATGGATCTCTCCTACAAACACCTTCCAACATTCAAATCTCTCTAATCAACGATCAATTGAAATCTTACACCCGCCAACCTAATTTTGAAAAGTCCCCTATCCCCAACCAAATCTAGACAACACAAAAACACAAGATAGAGTCAACGCTGTAGCAACGAAATAGATAAAAGGACTAGGGATAACGGTCCATTCTCGAAGGTCCGCACCTCGTTACTATTTTCTTAAATCGCAGCCATCGATTGCTGGAATCAGATTACCCGCGATTATCGAAATAGCGTTAAGCTTCCCCAATTGCGGGGACGGGCGTCGTCTCCCGGCAGTTTGCTTCATCCCCGAGGATTCGGTGGATCGCTAGATAATCGCCGGTCGGCAGAGAAGTTTTCAAGAAAGCAATAAAAGGCCGCGGGACCACGATCGCCGGGGAAACTTCTACCCGCTTCGCAACGGTAACTTCCGCAAATTGGATCGACGTCGTAACGCAGTTATCGTTCGCTTGCTTTCTTCCATTCTTCTCTTCACTGGCGCGGCCCGTGGCTTATTACATCTCCGGATCCGATTCACGGGTCATTCGTAACGAGCCGCGTCCCGGAGAAAACCAAAAAATAGGACGATCCATCGATCGAACGATCAAATCGCGGTTCGAACGATCGATGTTTCGTTAACCTGACGCGTTTCGAAGAAACGGTAATCCTTTCTTTGTAACTTCAGAGATTCACGGAACCCGAATTTGACGGATATTGAGTTTTTTAAACATTGTTCGGTAACAGTTTTAGAAGAGTTTCATTCGTGCGATTGACTTTCAAGGTAATTTTCGCGATTTATAGACAAACGCGACGTTTTGTAGGAAAAATAGAATAAACGCGTGTAAGTCTAGTGTTAAAATGATAATAAAACGGAATATTATATTGTTTATCTGGAGCGATATGGAACTAATTTAAATATTTCGCAGAAACGCCTTCATTTAACCCTTTGCACTCCAAACATTTGTCACTGTAAATATTTAATTTATTTTTATGAAATATAGATGACATTTTTTCAACTAACTTAACGATGAATCTATTCACAAAATAAGTGGAACAATGCTATTTTATTTCCACATTTCATGTATCGGCAGATTACTCAAAACTTAACATTAAATACGAAATTTTACAATTTTGATGCACCAATCGAGTGGTGACTCAAAGGGACCTTGGAGTGCAAAGAGCTAGATGATTCTGCTGGGCTCGTAATATTTGAAACTAAAACTGCCGAGCAATTAGAGTGACTAACTTTCAATTATAAAAATTAGAGTTTCAGATTCGAAGCACATGTGTCTATGGAGAGATATGGAACTAATTTAAATATTTCGCAGACGCCATCATTTAATACTTGTAAAATAATTTTCTATAGTTTATAATAGTTTCGGTTTGTCGAACTTACCTTGACCTTGTAGTCATCCTTCGGCTTGTCGAGGAGGTTCATTGTTTGCTGCTGCGCCGATTCGGGCGGCGGCGGCGGTGCCTCGGGGTCGAAGGTGACCCGGTGTCCGGCGCCCCGCAGAAAGCCGCCCCCGGCGCTCGAATTCCAGGCCCTCGTCGCGTTGGTGCCCATCCTCACGGAAAAGTTCGCGCAGCCCACGTCATGCGCGCCAATTTCGTCGTCGGCTGTTTCACCGGGGGATCTCGCGCCCCTGGCGAATTGCTCCTCATCTTCGTACGCGCTTTCTGAAACGAGCCGAGGCGGAACTTTGATTAGGGAACCGTCGAGTCTCCCGACTAGCGGGGGTAAATATCGCGTGCCGTGATCGACGACTGGCTCCGATGCAACGGAAAGTCAACTAAACGCGACGCGCGACGCGCTGTGTGTCGAGCGACGCGGCGTTTCGAATATCGATGAGCGGGTTTTCTTTGCTTCTTACACGCGAACCGAGAGATGGAAATTATTTGAGTTTGCTTTCAGTTCCGCGCTGTTTGCCGACCGATCTCCCGCGCGGAAGCTGATTCTCTGCAGGTTTGTTTGATCGATTGTTACAGATTTCCGCGTGTTTAGTCTTTAAACTTGACAGTCGCTCGACAATAGGATTCTTAGGGATTTATTTCTTCGTGAGTATAATTGTTGCGTTTGGAATATTGACGAGATGGAATGAAGTTTGAGTTTGTTTGTAGAAATTAATTTTATGCAGTTTTATTTGATTGTGAAAAATTTGGGGTAGTCTTTGAATAGTGAACTTTCGAGACCTAGTTGAGAAATAATTTGTTGCGTCTGGATGAAAGTCCAGTGGATTAAGAGTATTAATTAACGACGAAACGATTACACGATAAAAGAATCCGATTGTTTCTCAACTAGCTCTCAAAAGTTTACTATTACTTAAGAGTATTAATTAACGACAAAAACAGTTACACGATAAAAGAATCCAAGTGTACCGAATATGAATCGCATTAAGATACTACTGTCTCGCGGAGGAAGATGTTCCTCATTTCCGTTAACAGATATTCGATATTAAATTGTGAAGCAGTCGGTGCGGAAGGATTTCCTGCCGAAGCAATCTTTATTATTTCTAGGACGGCATCGGGTTGTCGGCGATTCGAGGAAAGAGTAACCGCAAGAAAGCGCGCGCTCTCCCAAGCGGGCGAGTTGAACGACAAAACGCGGAACGGAATGGAACTGGATACACCCTGTTGGTAATCCGAACGGATGATGGATCGCGGGGAACACTCTCCCTTATTGGTAACGCGCAAACATGCACGTAGAAACGGAACTCTTCGCGGCGTAATTTTCGGAGCTTCGAATACTTCGCAGTGCCATCTCTGGCCTTAACGTCGTCGCGAATTAAGAAGGTAGTAAACTGAATTTTAACGGTAGTTTGAACTTTCTAGGGTGTTAAAGGTTTTTGCATGGAAATTTTGAGATTTAGTCACTTGTAAAATTAATTTCGTGTCATAAGATTGAAGGAAATGTTTGTAATATATATTAAGTCTATGGAATCTATGATATATATGATAGATAAACTGAATTTCAACGGTAATTTGAACTTTCTGGCGTGTGAACGGTTTTTGCATGGAAACTTTGAGATTTAATCAATTGTAAAATTAATTGCATGTCATAAGATAGTAGAAAATGTTTACAATGTATCTTAAATTTATGGTATCTATGATATCTATGATAGATAAACTGAATTGGAACGATAGTTTGAACTTTCTAGGGTGTGAACGGTTTTTGCGTGGAAACTTTGGGATTTAGTCACTTGTAAAATTAATTGCGTGTCATAACGTCGTAGAAAATGTTTATAATATATGTTAAGTCTATGGTATCTATGATATCTATGATAGATAACCTGAATTTCAACGGCAATTTGAACTTTCTAGGCTGCGAGCAGTTTCTACATAGAAAAATCTCTGGTATCTATATCTATGATTGCAATCCTAAATCACATCGAATAATATAATCTAATTACTATTTGAAAACTGTTAATGAAGAAATATTAGTATACCTCTCTTTAATATAAAACTAGTCGTTAGTAAGCTCATTACCGCCCGACAAAGTGTTAATACAGACGATTAACATAATACCCAGCGGTTTCAATAATGCGGAGGCATTGAAACGAGAATATTCATGGTATTTCACTCCATTGAACCCCGTTGAGCATTACAAATCGCGCAAGAATTTATTTTATTCAGTAGCCCGGCTTACGTATTAATCGTTTCAGCCCGCCGCCACGTCCTCCTTTCGCGACTACGCCGCTCGAGAGAATAACGTTGTTGTGTGCGCATCGCATCGATCGGCTCGAGTATCCGGAAGACATTTTGCTTTCAATACCGCCGGCGCGATCGTTAACGGTTGATCCTTTAATTCCTCGATGCCGTGTACCCGCCGATTCGCCGACAGCATCGTTCGCTTTCGCGCATTTATAAAAAGAGAACGCGAAAGATGCTCCGGTAAATAATCTTCTGTACGGTTTCTTTGAAATCGCTCGAACTTTCCGCTTCCGGGCACTTTAATAGGTTTCGATTGGAGCAAAGTTCAAATAGGTATAGGGGAAAAAGGAACGAGACGTTCGGTCGGCGATCAAACTCTCCGGTTTTTCGTTTGCTCAGCGACTGAATGGTCATTAAGTTACCGAGTCCTTTAAGGATCATACTTTTTTTAGTTTTTTTTGGGAAATCATCGCGGAGCCAGCATTCACACTCGCGTTACTTTATACTGTGTTTTATGGAGTTTGTTTTAATTCTTTGTATCTGGGTTTATGGTGATTTTATATTTTACTGGAAGTTTTATTGGAGGAACTTTTTTTGTTTGCGTAACGCTTGGAATGAGTAGAAGGGATATTTGTTAAGTTTCAGGATTTGTTCCAATATTCTAATATTCTAACATTCTAATATTCTAATATTCTAATATTCTAATATTCTAATATTTTAACATTCTAATATTCTATCATTTTAATATTCTATCATTCTAATATTATAATATTCTAATATTCTAGTATTATAATATCCTAATATTCTAATATTATAATATCCTAATATTCTAATATTCTAATATTCTATCATTCTAATATTCTAATATCCTAATATTCCAATGTTCCAATATTCCAATATTCCAATATTCTAATATTCTAATATTTTAATATTCTAATATTCTAATATTCTAATATTCTAACATTCTAATATTTTAACATTCTAATATTCTATCATTCTAATATTCTATCATTCTAATATTCTATCATTCTAATATTCTATCATTCTAATATTCTAGTATTCTAATATCCTAATAATCTAATATCCTAATATCCTAATATCCTAATATCCTAGTATCCTAATATCCTAATATCCTAATATCCCAATATCCTAATATTCTAATATTCTAATATTCTAACATCCTAATAACTTAATATTCTAATACTAAACAACCCCAAAATCAAAGTACACCCTCAACAAACATGTAAATAGTTCAATAAAAAATCATCCTGATTCAAAGCTCATTTTCCTTTGAATTCTTTAATGAAACCACAGCTGAAGAACAGTTAAGTAAAAGAGATCAAAAGATTTTTCTTCAGTGGCCATTACTTTCAAGGGTGAGTGTGCACATATCACGAGAGCGGCGGCGTTCCATCATTAGTTTATCGAGCGTCGCGCCATTGTGGCGGGGTTACGTAACAAGATCGTTAGACCGCGATGATTTACATAAGGTGTTGTGTACGTGTACCGTATTTCACGCGAATAGATCCTGGGGACAAGCGGTTTCTTTGAATACGAATGCGACGTACTCGCGCGTTCAAGCAGATGGTGCCGGATGTCGGAAAAACTGACAGCAACCGTAAAGAATAAAACGAACGCAATGCCTACCGATGGAAATTCTATTGCAAAATCTACTCGCTTTATACACGAATGGTTTTCTGTTGAAATCATATCAATTTTACATACTATTGTTCATTTCAAACCTTTCCTCTGAAGACTCTCCTTTAAAATTCTTTTTGACAATGGACAAATATTAAACTTCAAAGAGAAACTATATAAGTAACTCATATTTAAGAAATTATTCATACTCCACGACTTTCAGATAACAATTCAATATTAAACAATCCTCTCAACAAATTTCTATATTATCGATCACTTAATAAAAACAAAACTCACGTAGAGTTCACAGTGTTAACCATAACACAAAGTTAACCCCTTGGCCTATGATTTCTTTCTCAACTCTGATAGGTACGACTGCTTTATCATTAATAATTTATTCGAAAAAGAGAAAAATTCTAAGCATATGTTATATATTTCCTTTTAAGTATAATAGTTGATTACAGAGGAATAATATTTACTCTAAATTCGAATGAACTAAGTAATATACATATTTGTCGAATCACGTTGAAAATCTTCACTTCAAATCTCACTCATTGTAGGACAAGGGGTTAATCAATCTAATATAACCCTCTAAAACAATTCCACTGTAAGATTTCCCACTCGAACACAATGGATTCGTAATGAAATCACCCCAGAAGCTCCGCGTTCTTTTCAAACTGCATTCGAGGCTTCCTTTTTATTATAAATCCTGAATATTATCCATCTGCTTTCCTATTTGTCTTATCACTGCGCTCTTAATACTTTAATTGCCTTTCTGTCGTCCGCATAGAATTTCCCCACAAGAATTCCTTTCTTTTTCTCCGCGAACAATACGAGCAGCCTTTGAACATTCACCGAGCAGAGGAGTTTGCGGGTTCTCCAGCGCACAGAGGGCATAAGAAGCACGCTTTAATACCAGTGACCGTTCACCGGAAGTCGTCCAGTGTCCGTGTACCTTCCGCGAGAGAAGACAGACTTCTTAAGCAGTTAGAAAAAGTTCCGGGTTAGGTTCTTAATGTCTCGAACAAAGCGCAGGCCGCGGTGTTTGTACCATTCCGAAACTTCTCCGGAACAGGAACTTTCTAAATACCATCGAAAGGGTTATTTCTTTTCATCTTCCTCTTCCTCTCTCGCTTAAAGAAACTCTTGTAGAGCGCGAGACTCGAGGAACATGCATGCAAGGCGTCCGAAAGTTCTTTGAAATTTCGAGTGATATTTGTAAACGTTTGGCTAGGTAAAAGTTTGAAGGACTTCGCTGGAAGAAACTTTTTGATTTGATGCATCTTTCGCATTTTGAATAATTAACCCAGTCCTGTGTCGAGTCAGATTCGACATTTTGTTTTATTGCAACCTTTTTCTGTTTCAATAATTTTTTCTATGTTTACTTGTATCACAATTGTATTTAAGGGTAACATTTCAATGGCTCCCAAATATTCTTGAATAAATAAATAGAGCGTCATATATAAACGAGTAAGAAAGGAATCTCTGAAACGATCAGAATCTAACGAAAATTTCCACGTAGATTATTCATGTGTTTCTCTCAAAATCACTCAATTCTCAAAATGAGTAAGAAAGGAATCTCTGAAACTATGAAAATCTAACGAAAATTTCCACGTAGACTATTCACGTATTTTCCTCAAAATCACTCAATTCTCAAAATGAGTAAGAAAGAAATCTCTGAAACGATCAAAATCTAACGAAAATGTCCACGTACATTATTCATGTGTTTCTCTCAAAATCACTCAATTCTCAAAATGAGTAAGAAAGAAATCTCTGAAACGATCAAAATCTAACGAAAATGTCCACGTACATTATTCATGTGTTTCTCTCAAAATCACTCAATTTCCAAGGCGAGTAAGATAGAAATCTCTGAAACGATCAGAATCTCCCGACGAAAATTTCCCCGTAGATTATTCATGTTTCCCTGTCATTAGTTCGAGTGCTTCGCAGTGGAAAGATGAATTTAAAAGAAGAACAGAGAACACGCTACACGACCTTACCGATGTTAAAAAGCTCCGGCGTTACATGCAGGGGTTGGGAGAGCTTATCTTCGCGGTTCCCTGGGCATCGGAACTTCGACCCCGGCCACGGGTCGTTGAGCTTGCCGTGGGATCGCGTGTTTCGAACGGAGCTTAAGATCGATAAAGTCGTGTGTTGAATGAGGCCCGCACACCGGCACAAAGGGATAGACGAGTTTCGTGAGCCTCGCGTGGAATCGCTTTTATTATGATCTCGTGAGAGTGCGAGGAAACAAGTTAACCCTTTGCACTCGGGAGGAGGGGGGCGTCTTTCAGTCGCCGTTTATTTTCATCCGACGAAATTATAAAATTGAAAACTTGTGTTTGTGAAATGTGTTAAATCTGATATAATCGATCAACACGTGGAATGTCGAAACAATATAGTGTCGCTTAATTTATACATTGTTTTATGTTTAACGCCATTTCCTAAATATTTCAGGATTTTACTGTGAAAACTTGATTATCTCTGTATATGTATTTCTATCAAATTTTACTTCCTTCGTAGAGTTAATTAATTCGGTAAGTAGATGGATCAGAAAAATATTAAAAATAAACAAAAATTTATAAACGTTATCATACTGCTAGTAAGATATACTAAAACTTTCTCTTCCTCGGTTTTTTTCTAACGTTCGCCATTTACGAGAAAACTTATGGTACACATTATCGCGAGCACCGTGTATATCATTAAAAGAAGGTTTAATTTCGCTTATTCCACAGGCGAGTCTGTCGGGCGTAAGAATAATCGTGGATGATCTTTATTGCCTCGCGCGCGGATGTGCCCGCCCCTCGGCACGCGAATAATAAGAATGTTTCGCCGTCCGGAATTCAAATTCAGGTTCCGGATGCTGGGATCGATACGCACCGCGCGCCGCGGGGAACAACTTTTTCGCTGTTTCCGGTGAACGGCGGAACGTCGTCGATGGAAACGTCGAGTACAGTATTTATTGAGACTCTCGAATTCCGTGAATTTTCCAATTTCCCGGCTACACAAGATCCTAAAGGTTGAATTCTTCGAGGAAGACATAGAGAAGTGCCATTAAAGGAATCTAATAAACCGACTATAATTCGATTTATTTCGTTTTGCGTCGAATAGCAACCCGCGAACGAGGATCGAACCAATTTCAATAGCACTGTATTTCATGTACGGAAAATTGAATACTTCTAATAGAAGAACTATCTATATCCTCTACAAATCAATCTCCATAATTGATTTATATCTCTGAAAAAGTAGAGTGATACAAGAATACTATACACTCGAAGAAGATTAACCCTTTGCGGACGAATGTCGAATTGCGAGATGAAATTTTCATATTTCGAAGACTAAGAATTCTAAGTTTCAAAGAATATCGTCTTCGTGAAAAAATATTAAATAAATCGCAACAACTGATACGCGTACAAAACAGAGATATTCACGAAATTATCGAGCAATAATATTATTCGTAGCTCGTGTCCCCATAAATCCCAAGAATATCCCAAAGAATATCGACTTCGTAAAAAAATGTTAAATATTTCTATTAACCTTCCGAGTGCAAAGGGTTAAAAACAATGAAATCGCGACAACTGATACGTGTACACAATACAAATCTTCACGAAATTATCGAGCAATAATATTATTCGTAGCTCGCGTCCCCATAAATCCGAAGTGTTCCACGCACAAAGGAGCGGAAGTGCATCGATATAAGCGCATCGATCGTTTCTAGAATGGCCGAGATCAACAGCTTGCAGCCGGATCGTTTTCCAAAGTTAACACACGGAATATCGCGTCGTTCGGCCCGGATTCCCATCGGATCATAACGCTCGAGTTCCGCTCGTAAGAACGTAACAATCGTCCGGGAAGCGGCCGCGCCGGCGTCGGTCATTTTAATAACCGTCTTTACGTCTCCATTAAATCCGCGTTACGATCCGGCCGGCAAGTGGAGAAGACGTTACCGCCGGCAATTCCCCTCGGGGATCGATAGATCGGACGGATCCCGAACGAGCGGCCTAATGGAGTGCCGCGCCGCGACGCGCCGGGACCAACGAAATCTGCTTGTTAATCGGCGATCGGAGGCCAGGACGGAACTGCGGCTCCGCTTATGCGGCACTCGAGCCTACGCTGCACCTGTTGCGCGAATCGTTTCCCAGAAGCCCGCGTACACGCGCCGCGCTTCCTTCGAACGCTACCGAGAGGCTCCTCCGTTCTGTTTTCTACTTGTACGAGTTGCTCTAATTAACGAGATGCATGCAACGAGTGCAGCGCGAAAGTTGCAGGGTAATATGTGTTAGGTACTCGTGGCTACCGCATGGTGATCGAGCTTATAAACTTATACTTCTCGAAGGACCACCCGAATGATCGGGAACAAAACTTAGAAAATGAGTGGTGCTAAGGTAGACTTGGTTCTTGTGGCGATTTGTTACGTGCTAATGATCTGACTTCCTACTAGTTGAACCTCCCAGAATCGTCGTCGACGATGCCCCGGTAGAGTCGTCTCGGTGAAGACGTTCTGGTTGGTTTTTTAAGTGTAGAGGTTTGTGGAAGGGAGACAAAGTTCCCTCCCTTCTTGGGTCTTCCTAGTTGCTAGTGCTACTAACTAATTCGTCCCGTTTGCAATCCTCGACTTAATAACAGATGCTAAAACAGACGGACTAGAGAGTTAGAAATGCTGGTGGCTGGACGCCAGATGTGGACAATAGACAAGGACCTAAGTGATCTAAGGGCCCGGACGAAACGGGAAGGCTATAAGTGGCCTTAATATGTGTTAACCTATTTTTCAATGACGCTCCTTGGCGCAGCACGCTTGAAGAATCGTAGAATTAGCGAAGCAGTTTGGTTAGGGAGATTTTATGGTGTTCGAAGTTTCTGCGCGAGTTGTTTTCATTAATATCGCCTTGTAGAATATGCACGTGCATAGAAGTTGCGTTGTTAGGGTGATGTGTGTTAATTTGACTTTCGATGGTGCTCCTTGGTGCAACATGGTTGAAGAATCGTTGTTTTAGAAGTAGGGAGATTGGTTAGAAAAGCTTAACGGTGTTTGAAGTTTCTTCTTGTACGGGTGGTTTTAATTAATTTGGCTTCGCGGAGTATGCGCATAAAAGTTGCGTTGTTAGGGTAATGGGTGTTAACCTATTTTTCGGTGGCGCTTCTTGCAGCGCGGTTGAGGAATGGTTGTTTTAGTATTAATGAGGCAGTTTGGTTGAGGAAGTTTTATGGTGTCGGAAGGTATACAGTGGGATGATTGTGTTTTATGAGGACAATATTCTGTGAAATACGTTTGGGAGTCAGTGGAGATAGTATAATCGAATCTTTTAATAGATAGTTAGTATTATATGGATTCCAATGGATTTTATGCATTTTTGGGTAATTATTAATGAGTTACTATCATACTTACTACTATATACTTCAAATCTTTAAAGCTTTAACCTTCAAATCTTCAAATCTTCAAACTTTCAACCTTCAAATCTTCAAATCGCTAAATCTTCAAATTCTCAACCGTCAAATTTTCAAATCTTTAAACCTTCAAATCTTCAAATCTTCAACCTTCAAATTTTCAAATTTTCAGATTTCCAAATCTTCAAATCTTCAAACCTTCATCGATGTTTTTTTCTCGAATTTTTGATCTCCACGTTAACCGAACCACTTCCTACAGACAATCGAGCATTTGCAATCCCATAATTCATTCGCCGCTCCTGCCACGCGTGTCAGAGAAACTTTTCGGCGCAACTTTCGGAAACGAGAATTATCATTCCACGAATGGGTACTAGTTCCGAGTTTCGAATCAAAGTTACAGGAAAGTTGCAAATGAGGGAAGACTGACGGAAGCTCCTGCTATCACCGATTTGTGATAAAGTTCCTCGTGAAACGCGGCATCTTGCATTTCGGACGACAATTGTATTGAGAAGAAAAATTGAGAAAAGTATAACACCTTAATAACTAAAACATCGTCTTAATCGTATTGATTAATTTTCTTTTTCTATATTTAACTGCATCGACTTTCCAGAGACTCGATTTAAGATTTTAAAGTTTTCAATTTACGAAGTATGCAATTTTCATTGCTTTCGAAGTTTCAAAGCTTCAGGCTTTCAAATCTTCAAATCTCCTAATTTCCAAATCTTCAAATTTCCAAATCTTCAAAGCTTTAACCTTCAAATCTTCAAATCTTCAAATTTCCAAGTCTTCAAAGCTTTAACCTTCAAACCTTCAAATCTTCTAATCTCCAAATCTTCAAAGCTTTAACCTTCAAATTTTACAAATTTTCAAATTTTCAAATTTTCACACCTTCAACTTTCACATCTCGTAATCTTCAAATCTCCAAACCTTCAACCTTCAAATATCCAAACCTCCAAATCATCCAACAATTCAAACCTCGCGCTTCCAAATCAACAAATCCCCACGTCCAATCATCAAACATCTCCACTTTCCATCGCACGTCGTTGCCCAACGTTACGAGCTCGGAGACAGAGGAGGCAACCGCGGTTCACTCGATCATCTTCACATGCCTAGGAACTCGCAATAATTCCGCGCGAACACGCGCGATATGCGCACACGTATCTCCAGTTGCATGCGGGGGAAATTGGCATCGGCTGAACGGCCGGGCGTATTCGTTCGTGCGCGATTCCCCGGGCAGAATTCGCCGGGTAATTATGCGCTCGTGTGCGTGCGGCCGCATACGGAAAATGAGGGTTGCGAGGCCGCGCGGGTGCACGCGACCGGCTCGCACGGAACCGGCGTAAATCGCGATGCGCCTGAACCGCGGGACTAATTGCGATTCGGTAATTCGACTGTTCGTTTTTTTCGCCTATCGACGATTTATTGCGCGATGGTATTTTCGGCGGCGATTTTCGGCGCTCGTTGCTCTCGAAATTCGGACAAATGAGCTGTTCGTTGCTCGGCCCACGGGCGAAACGATTTTCGAACTTTCCATTCGCTCGGGGGAATAAAATCGAGTGTTTTCAACTTCGAGGAAACATATTCGTTTATTTATACGATGGAGAGGATCTTGTATGGAGATTTCTGTTTGTTAGAGGCGAAATATGCGTTGGATAATAGAGATTAGATGTAGATGGGTGTATAATTGGGTGTATCAGTGTAGCATGTTCTAATTCTAAGAATTCTATTATGAATTATTGCAAATGAGTATAATTTTGAACAAGTTTGTAGTTCATTTGTATCTGGAACTGTTTCAAATACTTCATACTAGAGATATTTACAACGAAATGTTTAATATATATTATTAACGAAATTTCGAAATAGCCAGTGGAAAGTAGCACGCGTTCCACTAACTACTTTCTTTCAATATTTGACATATCGATTGTACAAAATTAAATATTAACCCTTTGCACTCTGTAGGCGCCTCTCAGTCAATTGATTTGACACAGCAAAATTATAGAGTTTGATATTTAATATTAAACTTTGTATAATGCATCGACATGTGAAATATTAAAATAAAGCCTCTCTCTTTAATTTATGTACGATTTCTCGTTGAGTAAGATTGAAAGAATGTCGTTGGTACTTCATTAAGAAATGTTGAGTATTTCTAATGAACTTCTGGAGTGCAAAGTGATAATTTTACGGGAATAAATTGAACATGTACGAAGATTCTTTGGATGAACTTCAAGGGAGCTTTTCAATATTTACTGTATAGATTCCATTTGGTTCGTTCGAGAGGAGAAAAGGAAACGAACAAAGGTCTTTTTATTTAGACCTCGAAATTTCGACTCGTAAACGTCTTTCACGCGCAGTTCTTAATAACAGCGACGAACAACGGAACAATTCGATCTCCAAGTCGCAAAGGCGGCTCGGGGGAACAGACTACGGCGTAGTTAACCATGCTCCCGTTTTATGGTCCCCTTGAAACGGAACTCGTACCGCGAACGACGCTAATAAACCAAAGATATTCGCGTAAATCAACGTACGCTTGTCAAACGAGTCTCGCCCCGCGAGGAGAGTAATCGTAACCAGAACTACTGTGGTAATGAGGGAATGGCTGGAAAAAGGTCGAAGGGTAAACGAAGCGGAAAGATTTATAGGGCGGAGATTTTCGTGTTTACCGAGAGTTCCGGTGGTTCGTTCTGCTTAACACTTTCGATACGACTGTCTTTCTGTGCCATGGAAACTTCTGTTATATTTTATTTACGAACTGTATGAATTTTTCTAATAAAATATTAAGTTATATTCATTTTGGTAATTTCTATGTATTCTGATATTTCTTTATGTTTTCGCTGCTTTGTATATCTGTGACAATGCATTCATTAAGTTAACTGTGTTTGACGAGTATACACGTCATCTTAAAACTCTCAATGGTGCTAACTTTTTCAACGATGGATTATTTATTTTTTGAGACAAACATGTGATTCTCCTTCGTTAGGATATATTTTAAGTGCATTTGGCCTGCATTTAACGAGTATACACTTCATTATTTGATTTTATTGCGACAATGAGAGATTCAAACTAAATTCCACATTTAACTGGTTAAAGATATTTTCTTATAAAAATTGGTACCATATGGTACTCGTGGAGAAAAGTAGGTAAAGAGTGGATATAACATTATAATGAATTATAAATATTTAAATTTTTGAAATTCTGTAATAGTTTCATTCCATGTGATAAAATTTGAAAACAGAGATACACGCGTAAACTCACATGATTTACAAAAATAATGCACATCGTTGCAAAATATCAGTAACTATAGAGTCACCTGACGGTTATATGATGGGTCTGATGGGAAACTATAGGCACCGTTAGTATTGGAAGGGTTAAGGGTTTGACATATGTACAGAGAAGAACAGGAACATCGAGGAAGACGACGCAAGCCCATCTTCGCTGGGAAGTAAACGAATTTAGTGCAACGGGAGCGTCGACCAGGGAGCTAAGAGTGTAGGCTGGTACTTGAGGGATGCTTCTTTTGCAACGTGACGCCGCGCTACGAGACGCGACACTCCTTCGCAATGAGTATAGTGTAAATGTGATTCTGGAGTCTTGAAGGGGACACAGTGCTCTAGGGCTTTCTCGGGAGCGAATTTTCGAAGTTCAAAGGTTGAGGTTCTGAGGTTTAAGTCTTCTGACTTTTGGACTTTGAGAGTCGGCAGGTTTGGGATATGGAGGTTTGTGTTGAACTTTGTTGGTTTGAAGTTGTTGTTAAGGTTAAGGTATTCTAGGCTTTGAGCTTTTTAAGTTTTATGGTTTGTGATTTTGCAATTTGCGAGGTGTGGGATTTGTAAAGTTTGCAATTTGCAAGGTGTGGGATTTGTAAAGTTTATAATTTGCAAGGTATGGAATTTGTAAAGTTTAAAATTTGTAAAGTGTACAATTTCCGAAGTTTTCAATTTTCAATGTCTTAAAGTTTCATTGTTCTCGAAGTTTCAAAGCTTCAGACATTCAAATCTTCAAATCCTCAACCATCAAATTTTCAAATCTTCAAATTTTCAACCTTCAAATTTCCAAATTTCCAAATCATCAAACATCCAAACCTTCAAATTTACAAATCTTCAAAGCTTTAACCTTCAAATCTTCAAATTTTCAAAGCATTAACCTTCAAATCTTCAAATCTACAAAGCTTTAACCTTCAAACCTTCAACTTTCAAATCTTCAAATCTTCAAATCTTCAAATCTTCAAACCTTCAAACCTTCAAACCTTCAACCTTTAAATCTTCAAATCTTCAAACCTTTAACCTTCAAACCTTCAACCTTCAACCTTCAACCTTCAAACCTTCAAACCTTCAGTCTTCAAATCCTCAAATCCCCCGAGACATCAAATCTACAAACCCCTCCCAAGCTCCAACTTTTTCAACTTCCCAATCTCCACCCACCCAAATATTCAAACCTAAAACTCCCGAAGTCTCAAATTCTCCAGCAGAATCCTTAAAACTCTCACTATTCCTCCTCGCGAAACCTGCCACGACGATCCCCGTCTAATCATCGCCATCATCTAAATCGCATTTCGAGAACTTTGATAATTCCCCGAACAGGCCAAGACGGAGAGGTCGCGAAACAGGCGTCGCGAGCGTCCCGTTATTGCCGCGATAAAGAGGAATACTTAATACGTCTCGAATCTGCATGCAAATGAAATTCTCTCGGCGGCTGGTAGCTGGCGCGTTCAAATGCTCCGAATTTTTGCCGGCGCGTAGAATAAAACGTTCGCCGGCCGGGTTGAAAATTAACGCGCGCTACGCCCCGGCCGTCGTTGATTTTTTAACGACCCGCCGGAGGAACGAGGATTATTCGAACGCGAGTCGCCGTTGACGGATTACGGTCCGCGTGTGTCAACGGAACACAATTTCCGTCGGTTTTCTACGACGCGCCGGCGGATGAAATATCGCCGCGCGGAGTCCTGTCGAGGCGACGACGGAAATTACACGTGAATGTCGAACAAAAAATCATATCTTGCGACACGATTCGTGTCTCCGGGTTCTCCTCGTTCTCCTTCGATGCGCATGCAACGAGAAAAGGTCTCCGAACGGAAACGTATCATGTTTTCTGGGTTTTTAGGAGAATTTTTCTGCTCGTTTCGCTGAATGTTACTCTCGCAGAATAGACGAGATACGAGCTGTGATTGATCTCTCTGCCGCTTGGGTTTTGCTGACATTTGCGCGTGATTTTGGAATATTATTGTCGAAGGATTTGTTTTTACAATGAAAGTATAACTGAAATATAGAAGATTTTGTGCTAGGTAATTTTTGTAAGTGAATGTAGTGTAATTTCTTTGAAAACGTACTATGAGATCAAATTGGGAAATTAAATAGGTTACATTAGCTAACTCGAAATGAGTTTCTCTTCTGGTGTTTACTGTGTTCTCTGTCAATATCACGTAGCAGACTGTGCTTATCTTTTAAATGAATTTTCCAGCCACGTTTTCCAAATTTTATGATATTTTCACAGTGCACGTTCCCACTTTACGAAGCGAAAGCCTAGCTCAAGAGATAGGAAACGTTTCATGCACTCTTGAAAAATGCATAGCTCATCGCTGTATTCACAGTGAAATCCGTTAAATTATTAATTGTTCAATAAAACGGAAATGATTATTAGATATAGAGGGTGGTCCTGAGTACGGTTCCTCAGAGATTGCAGTGAACTATCTTTATTCAACGATACAAATGCCCAATCATCCAACCGCGCGGCTAAGTAAACTAACCAGTAAAACTGATTAAGGAAACACATTAAACTGAACTTCTTTTGCGGGATAATGGATACGAAAGTTCTTCCGTTACGCGCCTGGTTTATGGAAAAAACGTTGCATAGGAATTCCATGGGTAGCCTGAATTCAGTAGATTGTAAAATTATAATTTTAAAATTCTTTAATTAATGAATTATCGGATTTTCAAACTTTCGAACTTTCTAGTTATCAAACTTCCAAATGATCAAACTGTCAAATTATCAAATTTTCAAACGTTCAAATTTTCAAACTTTCAAATGATCAAACTGTCAAATTATCAAATTACCAAATTTTCAAATTTTCAAACGTTAAAATAATCGAACTGTCGAATTATCAAATTTTCAAACTTTCGTGTGATCAAACTGTCAAATTATCAAATTTTCAAACGTTCAAGTATTCAAATTTCCAACAACGCAATTGTCCAAACGTTCAAATTTCCAAATACTCCAACTAACAAACACAGAAATCGTCAAACTTCGAAAGTTGATCCTTCAAAAGCCCAAACCCCCGTATCAAATGTCCCAATCTCCTCTCCGAAAGCCACCCTTGTACCCAAAACGTTCACCGTTGCAAAAGCCATCGGAACCCCGGTCAGCTATCAACGCTAGCTGAATCATACCGTAAAAAATTCGATAATTCTCTTCAGATATCCACAAAAAAGAGATAGAAAGAGAAAAGAAACCTGAGAATTAAGAGCTAATACAAGTGAATTCGTGCGAACCATTGATAGAGACACGATACGATATAAGTAAAATACTATATAATATAAGTAAAATACTTCTGTCCTTAATTTATCAATTAAATCGATTAGTCCCAACAAACATCGTTTATATATTATCAAAGAGTGTCGAATACTTCCAGTAAAAAACTTTCGAGTGCAATAGATCGATGCACGGATTATCACTGAGTTCGATTTGTTCGTTCCTTTTATCAATCACTCTTCGCTCAAATGAAATATTGTGAAACAATAATATACACCGGTAAACCGATCGAGAGTTTCGACCGATAGAAAGAAAAAAGTCACCTGAGAAAACTGTCCGCTATTGGAGTGTTAAGAGCTAATACAAGTGAACTCGTGCGAACCATTGATAGAGACACGATACGATATGTTTCACTTGGCTCTCGGTGACGCGGCCGTTGTCACCGGCACGAGGACGGTCGCTAAAATTCACGCGTCGCCTCCGCCGGCCGGTCAGTAGTCAATAAATGTCCGCTCAGGATTGAAATTCCGCCGGGCACTAACCTCCGGGACGGGATACTCCTCTTTTTCCCGTGTGTCCCCGTTTCCCTCTGCCATCTGCCCTCCCGCCACCTAATTTCCTCGCGCCGAAGTCCTTTTCGAAAATCCCTCTGAGCGAATCCTCTTACCTAAGCGCTTTCACATTAATTTCTTCCTCTATTTCCCTCCGCCCGTTCGTTTTGCCCCTTCACCGGTGTATCGTGTGGCTGGTTGAAACATCCACCGTGGGTGGACAGGATTTTTGTGAGATTTTTTTAGCGCGCGCAAGGATTTATCGTGCGTTGTCCCGTGAAATTGACGTTAAGTGGACGCAAGTAAATTCGATGTAAATCCATTTTCTGACCGTGGAACTGAAGCTTTCCAGCGGGAATGCTCGCGGTTTTTGTCGCGGACTGCGACGTTTGTATGTACGCGATGAATATTAATCGCGCGGAGTTTCTAGTACGAAATATATAGATTTCGTTTCGTTTCGAATCGATCGTACGCTTCATTTGACTTACAAAAGTTACAAAATTGGAGAATCTAATGAAACTGCTATTATGATATTCTAATGAAACGTTTCGTATGATATTGATGTTTCAGATTTATTCTCTTTTATACTAGTATCTTATTTTTAATTGAAAATTAAATAGTAGTAGTGAACGTAGTGAAACATCAGTGAGATTACTGAAACAAAGCGTTAACTTACAATGATATAAGTAAATAGGAACCTAGGATTACGTTAAACTGTTGCCATTTAAAAATCTGTATCATAATTAGCTATGTTACATATGTAGGTTAACTAATGAACAACTTGTAAACTCTCTGTTACTCGCTAATGAAGTGTTGATGCGACTATGAATAAATATAAATAAAAAAAGCGTTAATATCAGCGAAATTTCGCGAACAAATCGGCGAAATCGTTACTGTATAGGTGATCGAAGTCGCGAAGAGTATCCGAGCGTGTTTCGCGCTGAAATAAATCCGCCGATTCATTCCGCCCAATCATCATACGACGTCCGTCAAACTTAATGAGACCACTTTATCAGCAACACGGGGTTTAATGGAGATCGTTCCCGTGACGAGCAATATTCCGCGTTCACCGGGGAGCGCGCCGCGCCGATATTGGGCCCGTAATAAGGAGCGGCCGGGAAACAAAAACGGGAAACAGTTCCCGGCGACGGGGCTCATTTGCCTCGCAAATGAAGAACCGATATCTCGCGGATAAATCATATTTAGAAGCGGCGCGCGAGTGTCACTGAACGAGCAATTTGATTTCCACTCGGAATAAAAACGAAGGCGCACCGTCGCGTCGTCCTCGATACGTCTTTCATGCCCCGCCGGGGACACGGCGAACGGAAAAAAGAAGGAAACGTCGATTGCGACCCGTCGCTGCAATGCGAAATGCTCCGTGTTTCGTCGGAACTTCCGAAAAAAGACCGACCGGCACCGTGGATGCAACTTTCGGAACGTTGGCGCGACTCGTACGAGCGGTAACGTGGGAAATGAATTTTTAGGGGTTTCGGAACGTTCAGAATTTTTAGAATTCTAGGGATTTTGAGAACTCTCAGAATTTTCAGCATTCCTGGGATTTATAACGCTCAGAATTCTCGGGATTTTGAGAACTTTCAGAATTTTCAGCATTCCTGGGGTTCAGAGCGCTTAGAATTCTCGAAATTTTGAAAACTTTCAGAATTTTCAGCATTCCTGGGGTTCAGAGCGCTCAGAATTCTCGGAATTTTGACAACTTTCAGAATTTTCAGCATTCCTAGGGTTTAGAACTCTCAGAATTCTCGAGACTTTGAGAACTTTCAGAATTTTCAGCATTCCTGGGGTTCAGAGCGCTTAGAATTCTCGAAATTTTCAAAATTTTCAGCATTCCTGAGGTTTAGAACTCTCTGAATTCTCAAGATTCTCAGAACTTTCAGAGTTTTCCGAGTTTCAAGTCCTAAGAGTTTTAAGAGTTTTAAGAGTTTCAAGAATTTGAAACATTTTTTAGAATTTTAGAAGCTTTCGGAATTCTACAAATATTTTTTCTTTATTTAACTTCTTTATATAATAAAGAGACGTTTATGTACCCTCAAGTTATCGAGAATAAATTTTCAAAGACCGAGATCAAAAAAGAGATTACTCTTCGACTGAGAATTCTTTTGCGTTTGAAATGGGGTAATTGCGGAAGACTTTGTTCGTGACGTAAATACAGATCTTTAATGTGTTCCGTGAAGTTAAGTGGAGTTATAAATACAAGACCATCCGCGGTGTATTTATTATACATACATGAGTCTGTTTGCTTAGTTAGTTTTGATCCCTCGAGGTTAATTTGTGGCAGGTACAGTTAGTTGAGAATCTCGGCGCATACATTATTAACCGCGAACACAAATGCAATCGTTATCTGCGAAGCGCATGGACAGTTGAATATTCGTTGTGGAAATTACCAATAGCGTAACACAAGAACAATTGCGTTATATTTTATTTATAAAACACCATACGCCGATCGCGTTTCATAATCGACGATAGCTGCGGCAAAATGGGCCGGAAAGATAGAATAAAACGGCAGGTAACCGGAATCCGAAAAATCCAAAGGCAATTTGAATTTCAACAAAAATATTTCGAAAACCGAAGCGACCTGTGCGGAAACACTTTGTTCTAGATTTTCGATTCATTTGATACCGTAGAATTACAATAATTCAGCCTCTATCGCCAGTTACGAGGCACTCGATACATATTCATGCGAACCAATTCTGCGTGTTTTATATTTCTACGGTGCGCCAGGGAATGGATTATAATTTTTAACGAAGTAGAACTTGCGTCTGATCTACAACAATAATATTCGACTAAATAACAGGCTTTGTTTTCGTCGTGACGTTCATACTACGATTTAATATCATGAACAGCCGATAAATTGGAAGACAATACAAAATTTTCATATGATCCGAATAAAAGTTCCAAATAAACACGTAGTTCGACCAAGCTTAATTTAATCGAGACAAATATTTCTGCGAAATACTTTTGAAAATATCACGATATTTATCGGTTCATGTAGAATATAATAATGAAATTTATATCTTTAACCCCTTTTTAAAGACACTAGTATATTTTGTACTTAACACTAGAAGTACCGAGAATTTAACCCTTTGCGCTCCAGAGACGCCTCTCACTCGCTAATCGACTTGACACAGCAAAAGTATAAAGTTTAATATTAAATATCAAACTTTACACAATACATGGATATATGAAATATTGGAAAAATAGTTTTTTTGTCGAGTCAATTTCAGAAAATGTCGTCTACATCTGATTAGGAAGTGTCGAGAGTTTCCAGTGAAAAAATTCTGGAGTGCAAAGGGTTAATACGATTAATATGCAATTCCCATAAAAATTGTAACAATAGATTATTTTCAGTTTCTTCAGACATTCGTTATAGTACTCAAATGAAACTATTTATTTTCAAAATCATTTCGAAGATTCAATGCTTCGATATCAATAATTGCTAAACAAAAAATCGAAACCAGTCATTACCTAAAATGTAATAATGAGACATTAGACATTTTCCTTCACACTTCATTTGAAAATATGGAAATATTTCTAATATCGATGAAACGTTAGAAAGACAGCCATTTTTAAGAATTCGTTTCAATCGATTACCCTTAACACTTTAACTGCACGTCTCCCGAATACGGGTGACGCCATTTTTAACGTAATCTTGAACATTCATTTTCTTAGTTACGTATCGAACGAAGTTTTATTGAATGTGTGAGATATAAGGAAGGTAAAGTAATCGTTACGAAGAATCTTGCCTCTTTAGTTTTCGCTTTATTAAGAAAACTGTTTCGATTGCGTGGAAGTTTTGATGGTTATTTACTCGGCAGTCAAAGCGTTAATCAAGATTCTACGTTTTCCTTAATCAGTGGACGCCTTAACTAGGTTCACCGTCGAAACGGTTCATTTCTCACGATCCGCCGCACCCGTCAATCAACCGGAAATAGTCGTTACGGGCAAGAGCATCGGCGAACATTTATCTTACGTAGCGTCAATCACCATGGCCAAAGAATTTCCCAACGTCGTGGAAAATCACCGTGTCGAAAGCCGCGCGGGCGTGAAAGTTCGAGGAGCGTTCGTTAACCGGAATATCTTCGGCCCATTCCGGTGGATCGTGAACAACGAACCTTATCTCGAATAGAGGAACCACGAAACTTTCTCTCTCTTTCTCTCGAAACAACTGGCGAGGCTAGTGATTCATGCTTTTTTTATCTTAAACAAGTTTTTCCATTCGGCGCACCGCACATCGTCTGAAAAAAGAAAATAAAGCGAACCACCCTCTTGGTATAAACGAGGTTTCTGCCGCGAGTTTTCGAGAGTTCAACGAATTCGTTGGTGAAACGAGTAGTTTTTTAAAACTACCCTCTCGGGATGAATGAAGGGAAAACTAGTAATTCGTAACTAATCGTTTTTGTGAAAAAAAACTACTTTGATAGGATGAATAGTTTCTGATGAGTTTTCGAAATTTTAAAAAATTGGTTGGTGAAAACTGATCAGTTTTTGGAAACTACCCTCTCGGTATAAATGAAGGGAAAAACTAGTAATTCGTAACTAATCGTTTTTGTAAAAAAAAATTACGTTGATGGGGTGAATAGTTTTTGACGAGCTAACTTTCTTCGAAGCCACGCATCAGAAAATGTTAAAATATTTCTAGTGAAAAACTTCGGAGTGCAAAGGGTTAAAATGTGATTCTCTCCCTCGAATTTCTCCACATTTCCTTCTTTCGACGCGATGTTCTCGCTCGAGAATTCAACGAACCCCTGAGAATCCTCGAAAAAGATAAACCGTTGTTTCGCAGAGACATCGCGCACAGGAAAAATGTCTCCTTCTCTCGAATTTCTTCAAGATCTCTTTCAGTTTCGCGCTCGTTTGACGCGACACGTTCGTGACGAACAATCCGCGAAGTTTCGCGGCGAATCGCTCGCGACGGGGCAGGATTTCCAGTGGCCGGGCAGGATTTTAATCCGATCGTCCCCCGACCGATCGGAAATTTAAATGCATTTCTGTATTTTTATTACAGACCACGGTTCGCGCAACTGTGGACGAGTTAATTCGATTTCGCGCGGGCGGGCTCGCCGCTGCTTTTCCACGATGGTCCAGAAATGGGTCAGCGCACGATGGAAATAGGACTCGATCGAGCGGAACGTGGAAGGACGCGCGATTCTGTCGGAGTTCGACGTTACTCGGATTGTTTCCATAAATATTGGTCTAACACAATTAGTCGAACGACTCGTTGTCGGTCGGATGCCTCTGTCTTGATAATTATTGCTCGCTGTTGGGAACAGATGATCCTTGGAATCATTAATAATTCTTCAAACACATCTCAGAAAAAAATTCACGATCAGTTATAAACGATCCACCAAGGAATAATCAAATTTCAGATATGAAAATCTAGGATCGTTTGAAACAGAAAATTGAGAAGAGATTATGATACAATGAGTATGATGAAGCAATTGGTATAACAGCTTACGAGTTAATGAAGCATATAAGTACATACCACTTAACTTTTTGCACTCAGGAAATAAAATTGTGTAAAATACAGTAAAATAAATCTTCATGTTTGATATTGAACTTTGCGTAACACATAACTGAAATATCAAAGTAAAATACTGTCCTTAATTTATGGATTAAATTGATTAGTCCCAGCAAACATCGCCTATATATTATCAAAGAGCGTCGAATACTTCCAGTAAAAAATTTTCAAGTGCGAAGGGTTAACCCTTTGACCTCTATAGGCTCCAATATTGCACCAGTTGTACTATGAAACATTTTAATGAATCTTAAAGAAACTACCCTAAAATTATTAGATTTCCCACGCATCCAAATTTTGTACTAAGGAAAATAAAAGATCGAAGAAATGTTATTTCTCATTTTCGCTAGGAATACTATAAAAATCAGTTGCAGTTGCCGATAGATCGCAAAACCACCTGGAGTGCTAAGGGTTAATAAATTCTCAATCGATCATTATCACTGAATTCGATTAGTTCGTTCCTTTCATCGGTCACTCTTCGCTGAAACGAAATATCGTGAAACAATGAATTCCACCGGTGGATTGGATGCAGAACCATGGCCACGTTCCCAGTAAACCGATCGAGAGTTCCGACTCGATCCGCTGTTTACTCATTCACGGCGAATACGTTTCCATCGGAATAAGAATTTATTCGATATTTTTCTTCTCCCGTAGTCCGCTCGGAATCAGGTTTCACCTGACATTGGATTATATCGGTGGACTGGATACAAAATCGTTCCAGCGAAACAGATCACGCGTCGCGTCCCAACGTCACTGCCACGTGGAGCTTAATACCTCGCTGATCGGTCACGAGCACGCTCGCGTTGCCGCGTTTATACGTCGCTGACGGCTAACGGATTAATACCTTGACTGGCAAGCGTCGAATTTTGGAAAGAGCTATGCTCACTTTGTTACTCGTATGAAACAATTACTCTGGAAAAAATCGATTACACGTAGAACGTGAAAGAAGCTTCTAACTGCAAGAGAAAATGTACGATTTTGTATTACAAAGTTTAGAAGAGCGATTTTTCGATTATAATCATTTAATTTTGTATACTTATACAATGTACTTCAATGACCCATTAAGTACCACGATTTTGTACAAACTGAAATTTAACCTGGGAAATTTAACAATGTTACATGGGCCTACAGAGGGTTAAATTGAATTGCAAATGAATAAAAGTCTGTATATACGCACTCTTCGAGTTTCCATAAAATTCCAAAAAGTCGATTCGACGGGTCGGCAGTTTCAGTGCCAACTGAATCGTTAAATCCTTTTAATGCGTTACGCGTAAAGGAAACTACGTTGAAACCTAAAAACGTTTCCATTTCGCGTGCAGTTGCGGTGAAATGGTCGGTTGAACGGGAAAATTTCCGAGCAAAATCACCGATCAGCGAGGTGTTAACTTCTGACGGATTTCCATTGACCCGATCGCGCCTCGCTTTCAGTTTCGCCGGTGTTTGTTGTATTTGCCAGCCGGCAAACTCCGATCCGCGCGGTCTTGCGACCCGCATTGGTCGGCGTGGGCGTTTTATACACTACGAGTCGCGGGTGTCGCGGGGAGAGACGGGGCGCATCGACGTTGCGCGATAAAACGCGGCGTTTCTGGGCTGGCGTGCTCTTGATCCTCGTTCCGCCGTCTACTTTGCGTATCGAAACACGTCGCAGACACGTGATAACTCGCGTTCCGCCGGCGCGTTTACCGAAACTTTGAAATTTTTCTGCTGGCATCGATTAGCTGTTGACAGGGGGAAAACAGGTGTGAGGCCAGTTTTCATTTATATGGAAGTTTCTGTTGTAGACATTTTAAAATTGTTATAATCTGTTAACTTATGAATGTTGTACGCAGATAGGAATATTTTGGAGATTAAATTAGAATCTAGTTTTGGATAATTATATTATAAATGGTTACAATCTAATAGTTTAAACCTGTTGTAATCTGTTATCTTATGAATGTAGAGGAGAAAGGATGTGTTAGAGAGATTGTTAATATTTTTTGACACTAGAACTACCGTACCAGTCAAAATGACTGGTTTCAATTTTTTCGTTTAGCAATTATTGATATCGAAGCATTGAATATTCGAAATGATTTTGAAAATAAATAGTTTCATGTCAGTACTATAATGACTGTCTGAAGAAACTGAAAATAATCTATTGTTACAATTTTTATAGGAATTGCATATTAACCCTTTGCACTCGAGAATATTTTTCTTAATAAACATTCATTACTTTCTGATGAAATGTCAATTATATCTTTTGCAATTAACATAAAGAAATACCTTGCATAAATTAAGTGACAGAACTAGTTTCATGTGTTCGTGCATTGTATAAAATTTAATACTGAATTTTTAATTTTACAATTTTCTTGGATCAAATCAAAGGGTTAATCGTATTAAATGCACTAGTAGTTCTAGTGTCAAGATTCTTGTACGCAGATAGGGATATTATAGAAATAAAATTAGAAACTAATTTTGGATAACCAGATTACAAATGGAATCTACCAGTTTAGACCATTATTAAAAATCAATGTTATCTGTGGATCAGAATGAAATATTGGTTGTTACCAATTTATTCACTTCAAAGCGAAGCACCGTGAAATGGGACATTTTATGCATTCCTTCCGAATTGTCGATAGTGAAATGTTGAAACGTTGAGGATCTTCGTCACGGAGCTCACGTGACAATGCAAGGGAACGGGTTGAACGAGGTTGCGAGTTATAAAGGACCAAGTGTGGGAAAATGGCAGGAATTCACGGTCCACTGATAGCACCGCGGGGACGAAGTGATTTATTCCTCTTTTCGGTTTGTCAGTTCACCAATCTTTCACTCGTGACACACTTGCAAATCTATTACACAACGAGCTCGCATTATTCCCATGGCGAGGCTCGATTTATGGACGAAGACCCCAGCGGTCGGGGGCTAGTCTTATATTTCCCTCCAGCGGATCCCCCGTCCACCGGAAAACGGGAGAGAGAGGGCGGCTCGACAACGATCGGACGAGGGAAAAACAAATAATAGCGAATGCCAGCCCTGCCGAGGGAAAATTCCGGCGTTCGATTTGCTCCGATGGACAGTTTCGTTTGCTTGTTTGCTTATTTATTCCGTGGGGCGACATCGGTACGCGTCCCCATTGGCGATCCTTGTTTCGTGGACTCTGATCGCTCGTGTTTATATCTGTTTGTGTTTGCCACGACCTTACGCGTCGTAGATGAGTACTGTTCTAATTAACCCTTTGTCCTATGAGGGAAATTTAGGGAAGTTTGACCAGTTAAGCGTGGAATTTAGTTTGAAAAATCTCTCCTTGCGCGCGATAAGAAATAATGAGATGTATACTCGTTAAATGCAGGACAAATGCGCTTGAAATATATCCTAATGGAAAACTAAAGTGAAACGAAGAATTACATATTTGTCTCGAAAAATAAATAATTTGAAAAAGTTAGCACCATTGAGAGTTTAAGATGACGTGTATACTCGTTAAATACAGTTAACTGGTTAATGAGAGGTTGAGATGGATATTGTTTTAGCTTCAGAATTATCATTCGTTCTGATAATAGATGAGTACTGCTATAATTAACCCTTTGTCTAGTGAAGGAAGTTTTGGGAAATTTAATGAGAAGCTGAGATAAATATCGTTTTAGCTTTAGAATTATCATTCGTTCTGAGAATAGGTAATTGGTTTAAAATTTGTAACTGTGATCGCTTGTGTTTGCTACGAACTTCTATATCATAGATGAGTACTGCTCTAATTAACCCTTTGTCTAGTAAAGGAAGTTCAGGGAAATTTAATGAGAAGTTGAGATGGATATCGTTTTAGCTTTAGAATTATCATTCGTTGTGACAACAGATAATTAGTTCAAAATTTCTAACTGTGATCGCTGATTACATTTGTTTGGCACTATTTTCATTAACGCTTTGCCTGATGAGACAAGTTTAAGCAAACTTGGTCAACTTCGTTAAAACTTGTTAAAACTTTCCACTGTTACATGTTACAGTCACTAAAGTTACATAAATGTTAGAAACGTTTATTTGAAATGAATATCCTCACTTAGATCGTAGAACGAATTTACCTCAGAAATTTAGGGAAACGTTTCGCTGATTTCTATGACATTCAAACAGTAGATTTAAACGAATCCTTTCCATTTTGTGGGAGTCAATTCTGCTTCTCTGTTCAACGAAACGCAAAATGTCGGAAAAACTGACAGCGGACCGGTAGGAAACTGGTGGTACGGTTTTATTTTATGAAATTCTTTGAGTATTGTTATTTAGATAATTTGTAATTGAAGTGATTATGCAGTAGATTTAAACGAATCCTTTCCATCACTCTTTTTCATTTACAACCGTGTCTCTGCGGGTTCCACGCTGTTTCCCGGCGCAACACGCAGGAAAGGAAACATACTCTCCAATTCAAATGGGTGTACCAGATTCAACATCGTCCTTTGACAAATCGGCTTGTCTGCATAAGCCACAGACGCGAGGTTCACGTGGTTAATAGGATAAACGAATTCCCTCCTAACTCCAGCGCCAGCTGAATCCATTTGGAAAAATCTGTATTCCCCCGAACACTCGCAAATCCGGTTACAAGCATACCTCCGCGATGTAACAAGTTCCGATGCGTCTAACGACTGCGACGGTAAGTGCATTTTCATCCGGCGAATGCAAATTCGCGTGTAGACGCTGCCTTCCGCTGCTATTTGCCCCTGCAACTTGCCATTGCATCTTGTTACCGTAACTGCAACTACAATTGCAGTTTGCAACTCGCGATTTTACACGATCCCAAGAGCAAACGATAAGAACGCTTTCTCGCGAACACAACTCTAACACATTCTAAAAAATTAATCTATACATATTCTCTATTTCCCTATTGTAACCACGAGAAATCATTTCGACACTCGGAGAATCAAAGGAAAATTCAAAATAATTAAGCCACTTGCCGAAAAGTGTTTTGAGAAATATTCAAATAAAATAGCTTTGTTCCTCAATGTACGCGTGATTCCGAGTTTCCGAGAATCTTCCACTTCTATGAAGACTGAATTTCACTGAAGAATTCAATATATCTTCCATTTGTTCCTCTACGAAAGATCAATTTCACATCTCGAGAATCACAGGCGAGTCCCAAATAACTGATTAATTCGCTTCGTTCCACGTTCGTTTCGCGTAAAGAAAAAATTCAATTTAATCCTGGAAGATTGCGGGTTCGTTCGAGTTAATTAACCGATCCTGCGGGGTTTCCGTGATCTTCTGAAAAGGAAATCAATTTCGCGTCTGAAGCTCGCATTTCCCGGCCGCGCGGTACCAAAGGATTACCCGGGTACGAAAATAGCGTGCACGGTGGCTTTATTTCCGGAGGTTCGCGGTCTATAATGCGCCGACTAACGGGACGAAAAGGAGAAAAAACACGGCGAGGCGGAGGAGAATGCGAGTAGTCCCCGCGTAATAATCCTTGCACGGTCGTCCCGGTCTGGTTTAATAACGTCGGGTCCTTGCCAAAGGCCGCGCTCGAAAGCATTTTCACGAGGTGCGTCTGATAGCCGCTCGCGCGCGGAAACTGCATTTCCGTAGTGCATCTATACGCGCGTCGCTGCGTTCTCCTTTGCGGAGATGTGGACGGAACCCGGAAATTCGACTATTTAGGTAACGAGAATTGAAGGTTATCAATGTGCTGCTATGCAGTATGATTTTCATTTGAAAAATCACGATTTTGCGCGAGTCAATTCTGCTTCTCTGATCAACGAAACGCAAAATGGAAAAACTGACAGCGGACCGGTAGGAAACTGGTGGTACGGTTTTTGTAAAGTATTCCGATTGTCACTAGCACTTTTGAGTATATGCTGAGTGTTTCGAAGGACCACACAATGTTGGGACTAAATGACTGATTGACTGATAGCTGAGCCGATTCTCAACTGAGTCTGATTGAAGCTGAGCTGATTCTCAACTGGTTCCGACTTGATTCTAAACTGATTCTGATCGAAGCTGAGCTGATTCTCAACTACTTCTGACTCTGAACTGAACTGGTACTGATTTTGACCAAGATTTTGATCAAGAGAATTCCACCAATTACAAATAACACTCAAAGGATTAGTGTTGAAAACGAGTGGAAATGCGTGCGCGACACAGTTGGTGATCAGCTTTTGTATCGAGAAGAACTTTGTGCTGTAGATAAATTATTATTGATTTTATAAATCCTTATAAATTGTTATTCGAACTATGTAGTTTGTAATTGAAGCGATTACGGGTGAATAACGAGGTCAAGAGTAAATGAGTTTGTGGAATATGAATCTTTTGGTATTGTTCCTAGGTATGCGAGTGCAACCCTTAAATTGAATAAGGCACAATCCCCGTTCAAAGGGAAAAAATGCAGAGAACCACTGTTCCAAGGGTTAAGCGGTTCCTCTTTAAATTCAAACGATACGTGGGCGGCGCAGCCGGCTTCAAAGACGACGGGAAAAAAGAGGACCGCGCGCGATTACTGTGCGGCCGGGGAGGAACGAGGATTTAACGTCTCGAATTTTCGTCGGTGAAAGAAAAAGCAGGCTCCGCGGTGGAGAAAAGCGAAAAGAGATGCGGTTCCCGCGGCTTAATCTCGGTCATTAAGGGCTGTCGCGAGTGATGTGGAATCTTTCGGCTTGTCCTATCAGTTTCAACGGGAAACTTAGGATCCACGTCATACTGGATTTTTGGAAAGTTCTGATGATGTATGGAAGCATATTTTAGATTCTTATTCTGAAAATAATGAGTTCTATTATTATAATGTATTAAGTAATCCTATCGTACGATTAATATAGTTCAATGACTTAGAATATAATGTAATAGAGAATATGCATATTTCAATGACTTCTAACAATTTTTGATATTACAGTTCAAGTGACAGTAAATATGTTTCAGCTTTTAGAATATTATAATTTAGTAAATAATAGGGGTATTACAATAACCTTTAGAATATTATAATCTAATAAATAATAAATATATTACAATAACCTTTACATTATAATCTAATAAATATTAAATATATTCCAATAACTTTTAGAACATTATGATCTAGTAAATAATAAATATATTCCAATAACCTTTAGAACATTATGATCTAATAAATAATAAATATATACCAATAACCTTTAGAACATTATAATCTAGTAACTAATAAATATATTCCAATAACCTTTAGAACATTATAATCTAATAAACAATAAATATATTCCAATAACCTTCAGAATATCACAATACAATATACCAAACATATCTTCATTACCTCCAATTACTTTCCCCATCTCCCGCATTCCGTTAAAGACTCCCACAATAAATCAATAGCTCCAAAGGAAAAGAATTAAGAACCTGTTCGCAACTTATTCCCTCTCGCCAAGGCTCGTCGCTCGCGACAGTATCGCGGGGATGGATAAACGGCGAGCCGTCATCCATCTTCCGGGCTCCCGGACGTCTCGGGATCATCCTAATGCCGGCTCGAACGATAGACACCGTTTTCCCTTTCGGAAAGCTTCCGATCCGATCCGGGCTACCCGGAAACGGATCAATCATCGGTGTCACTCGCCCCGTAATCCGAGTCGGCGTCATTAATCACGGAACGCACTCCGGATTCCGCGGAGCGTCGCGGGAATCGTGCGTTAATTAGGCATTCCTTTGAGCCGTTTAACGACGCGTTATTCTATACACAACCGAACCGAACCGATCCACTTGTCCCGGCTTTCAGGACGACACAGACCTTTGTGAAACTCGAATTCAACGGCGAACTGCACCGAGCCGTCGTCACCGGGAACCGCGTTATACGAGACGTGCATTATCCGACGAATTTATTGTCGGATGGAAATATCTTTCCGGCATACCTTCAACGCTGGATTTACGGGTCTCGTCGATTCGACGGATGTTAAACTTCATGAAGATTGTTTGGTGGATGTTTGTATTCATTTTGATCGATCGGGGTTTTATTGTAATCAGTGACGATTGGATGTGATCGTAATTCTTCGGCATCGATGGTCCAATTTTCGAGGGATTTGTAAAGGAACTTGTTTTTCTGGGAATGATGTAGAGTAAGATACGTCTGTTGTTTAATTGTGCAATTCGTTTTTTATATAAATTTTCGTGTTTCGAGAAAGAGAATTGTATATAATAATTATATCAGAGATTTATGTATAAAATGAAATTATATGAAATGATATGTGGAAGATTATATGCAGAAGAAGGTTATACAGAATTATATGTAAAATAAAATTATATAAAATTATATGTAAAATAAAATTATATGAAGTTATATGTAAAGTAAAATTATATAAAATTATATATAAAATAAAATTGTATGAAGTTATATGTAAAACCTTATATATGCACAATAATTATATATTCTGAATAGGAAATAAAAATATTTCATTCACCTTAAGCATTATACGGACAGTTTGTCATTAATTCAATTCTTCGGTAGCGTTACACGAGAGTCCATTGTAAATCACTGGCGAATTAAAAACGAGTTTCTCTTTCGCGAAAGAAATTCGTTGCGTATCTCTCTGTTAATTAATGACTGTAGGAAGGAGATTTAAGAGAAGACGAGGTATAAGGGATGCTCGATTAAAGATCACGATACTAGAGAATAAAAGTCGCGATCCTAACTTCAGGGGCTGCTCGAATTCCGCGAGCATTCATCACGCTGCCGTTCCGCTAATCACCGAAACGTTTAGCCCCCGTGATTCACAATGGTCGACTAGGTTTTTGGTGTTGATGGTGATCGATTGTTTTTCTGCCGGCGCGGAGTTGTTAGCGTTTAATGGATTGAGATGGGGTGTATTGTAGATGGATTTCAGCTTGAAGTATTTCGAGTCGTGAGAATCCAATGATCTCTTTTAACGTGATACTGACAATATTAAGGGGTTGAAATGGTTGTATAGTTAGCACTGGAATTACCGTATCAGTCAATACGACTGGTTTCGATTTTTTTGTTTAGCAATTATTGATGTCTTCGAAGGATTGAATATTCGAAATAAATTTGAAAAGAAATAGATTCACTTGAATACTATAATGAGTGTCTGAAGAAACTGAAAATAATCTATTAATTTTTATAGGAATTGCATATTAATCGTATTAAATGCTCGGTAGCTCTAGTGTTAGTAACGAAGAAACTAGTACAATCCATTTCATCATGATAAAGTTTGATATTTAATATTTAATTTTGTACGATGCATCGATGTGAAATATTGAGAATCATTAATTTCTCTCTAATATTCCAGAGTTGCTCCTCGATAAACTTCTAAACACAGCTTTTCATTTACAATCTCACTCAACAGTTGTTACACAAAAGCTTTAATTTAGGATCAGAGGAGAATATCAACCAGGTTTACTTAATAAACATTGGAAGCGCCGCTTAGGTATTTTCGTGGCTGACAAATCGCTCGACGCCGCGATAAAGAAGAATCGGAAGGAAAACAGCCCTGCGCGAAAATCAACAAAAATACCGTACCCTTCGCGCAGGCCTGGCCGTCGATGTACCTATAAATTCATCCTCGCGCCTAAACGCGGGTGTAAGTGCTTCCCGAACTCGAAAGTGCGAGCGCACGGGCCAGCAACAATTTATCACAATTTGCTACTGCCATCTGCTATCGCGACTTCCAACCTCGCATTACGCATGCGATCGGTAACGGTTCACGGGACAACGGAATGAAGACATATCGCGAGCCGGAGGCGGTTATCACGCGGAAAGATCAACTGAATTTCCAGATAGCGTGTCGAATCGTAACTGCGACTGCAGGTGTAGATGCAACTATAAATTCATCTTTACGACTGTCGCCGGGCGTCACTGTTTCCAGCTTCGCTGTCGGACGCACGGCTTTCGCTGGATAAAACTAGAATGAAGCACTGATTCCGCGAGGAAAATATTTAGACGTCGAACCTTTGTTTCTGTTGAGTAGCTGGAGATAACGTTCGTAAACGTCTTAACGCTTCGCGAGAGAAACGAGAAACTCGAATGCACACGGTAGACGCGGATCGGATTTGTTCAGATTTAACCCTTTGCGAACGAAGATTCTCTGAAATATACAAAACCCTTAACAGGTGAAGCTGAATTAACCCTTTACCCTATAGAACTAACAGTTCTATATTCTTGACTGTTATAACTTATAAAATTATGATCTCAAACTGCAAAATTGCACATATTGCAATGCGAAGAAACATAAATTATTCAAGACCTAATATTTATTATAACACGTGACACAAGAAAACCATTTTCCACTAAAATTCCATTCTAAACGTATTCTCGACAATTTGAATTTTCACGAAGATCCGCAGGACGCTGACGCTAGAACTGCAGCCGACAAAATGGCGGGTCCCAGTCTCCTTACTTCGCAATCATCGATACGTCGAAGGCGTTAAATATCCGAAACGATTTGACTAAAGTATCAATAACTGCGAAGCAAGAAAATCGAAACCAGTCATTTTGGCTGGTACGGTAGTCCCAGTGTTAAAATGTCCCCTTAAGTATAGACAATTGAAACAAACTACAGTAATAACTCCAACAATCTGTTACGTTTATACCGATCGCACGTCGACCATATTAAATCCTCGGTAGTTCTAGTATTAAAGAAATCCCGATTGTCGAGAAACTTTCAATCGCTAGGACGAGCAACGCGATTCTCATCAATCATTTATCAGTCCCGCGGTCGGGAAGTCCATTATCACCGCGCGAGGCAGCGTTGCGCCCGATCAAAGAAGAGAAATAAGCGGCGCGGACGTTTCATCGCATCGATCCGTCCACGGAACATTGCGTTTCATTGTGATCGGGCTGGCGGGGCCTCGTTATTACTTCAAGGACCATTTCGTTTCGCCTCTCCAAACAACGACGGATAGAAAGCTCCCTTCCGCGCCGCTCGGCGCCGCTCGGCGTCCTCGAAAACCGCTCGACGAGGACCGTCCGCAACGGACCGATCACGTTCTTCGGATCGGACGCGTCCGTACGCGATTACCCGCGAGCGGGTTAATTAATTAGAGGCGGCGTGTCCCGCGGGCAACGCGATTACCGCGTCCATTTCTATTCGCCGCAAGCCAATTAGCATTTCGAGACGCGTCGCGGTTCACGGCAGAGGATCGGTCTGTTTGTCGGGATTTCGGGGTTGATTAGATTAGTTAGCGTGCTCGCATTTTTATCTATATTCGGAATTGGAATAATGTTTAACCGGTCGAGGCAAGTAAATCAATTAAAGTCTGAACAGATGCACTCTTGGAGTTTCTACAGCGAAATTTTCAAAAGTCAATTGAAGTGCTCGGTAGTTTTAGTGTTAAATTCTCTTCCTATAAGACATTTTGTAGGCGTACTAATAAAATAGCGAAAACTTGTTAGAATAGTACTCTTACTACAATGTTACTCGAAAGCTACAGGAAGAATGCCCTAAGGACACTGTTCAGCCAAAGGCACAAACGGGCGTTCAAGAATACAAACGAACCGAACTATCAGCTTCCAAGCTGTAATATCTCACCGCCGAAGCGCAGATTTCGAAGCGTTCGAAAAACTTACTGCCCCATATTTACACGAGGAACGTGCTCGTCTCAAAAAGCTTCATATCCACGGAACATCGTCTCTTCGAGCGCGATTCGATCGAAGCTCCATCGGCGCGCCATGACTAACGCGAAAGAAACGAGCCCAGGAAAGCGAGGTGAATCCCGCGGAGAGCGATTCCCGTGTCCGTGGGAGGGGTCAGCGAGGAATCGCGAGGTGAAGGAAGGTGCTAAGAACGCCGCCAGTTAAATTTTATTGCCCCGATCGCGCGCCGGCTTCGGCGAGCGCCTTAATGGCCGTCCTTCCGGGCGCTGCCTGTTTACCGCGCTCCGCTCTTTTCTTCTCGTTCCTGTTCCCGTGATTGGGAAAAGGCGGCGGCGACCAGCGCCCCTTTCGACGAGGGAATTTATTATTTCGCAGGGAATTTTCGGCCGATAGCGTGGCTGAGTTACGAGCGAGAACAGCTGGCTCCATTATCCGCGCGGAACAATGCCGCGCGAACGTCGGAGGACCTTCCGACGCCTCGCTCGCTCCGGAATCGATGTAAGCAGGATTTTTGCTTGTTAACCCTTTGTACTCGGATGTCGGCGATACGGCGACATCGTGTTGACGATAGACTTACGGACTGTTGTACGGGATAGGACGAAACGCTTCGACTTTGCTGTTGCAGCGTGATTCTACACGTTTGAAGATTGAGGCGGAGAATGCATGTTTCTGTAGAATTGTTAAATGTTTAGAAACTGGAGTGGAAATTTTAGATTTGAGTTGTAGACAGTAACTGTTTCTTTAATGCTGAAACTGTAGTTAAATTGACTTCTCGAAATTTTTCTTGAAGAGAGTATTGCACCTCTCGAGTGCAAAGGGTTAACGGTCATAACTTCCGTTATCACTTTACACAACCTACCAGATCTAGAAGATTCCTAAATCCTCTTGCAATGATTACAAAGATAACATGCTTCTCTGAGAAACCTACAGAAATTGGTTTAGCAACACGAATTGCAGATCAATGAAAGTCTCAATACTCTCTTCAAGTACAGAAAAATTTCGAGAAGTCAATTAACTACAGTTTCAGTGTTAAAGAAACAGTTACTGTCTACAACTCAAATCTAAAATTTCCACTCCAGTTTCTAAACATTTAACAATTCTTATCTCGATCGAAGAAACATAAAGATCTTCGTCGGACAAAGTTTCCCGGAGTCAAGTGAAATTCATTCGCTCCGCGATCTATTTATCACGCCGTTCGTCTGGCACGCCGGCCGCTTCAACATCATCGCGCGAGTCCTTTCAGCCGTCAGAATTAAGTCACCGCGAGTAGTTCCTTCGAGCCATTTCGTCCTTATCCGAGTCGTTTCGCCTACCCTCCCCTACGCGGCAATAAATTTAACGCTTCCACGATCTTACGGGCGGAATTAGCCGGAATGTTCGCCGCGGGATCTGAATGTAAAGAGCTCGCCAGCGTCGCCCGGGTCAATTTTACGAGAAATTGTGTCTCGCGTGGATTTGAAATGGTAAACAGCGGATAACCGGCGGTCCACGGGGGCGCGGTGGCGTTCGCTGGAATGGAAAATCGGGGTCACGTTGCTGAAAGATATTTTTCTCGCATTCAGACGGCTGCCAGACGCAGATGGACACCGAAACCAAGATTACTCGAGTTACGAGCCGCGCAGATATAAAGCCTTTGTGCCTTCGACTGATTTCGTGCCTCCGGGAACGGAGGTGTACCGGGTGTTCTGTGAAATCGGCGCGATGAATCGGTTTTCGTTTGGAGAATCAGTCGAATGGAATGACTTTTTTGAATGACATTTCTTTCCTGAGATAGGGGGGCTTGGAAATTGTTTGAGAACTGGATAGAATTTTTGTATTGTTATTGTATTGTTTGTATTTGTTGACTGGTGGAAAAGTAGATGTTTTGATATTTGATGTTTGATAGGTGGTAATAGTAATGGTAGTTAGTAGTTGATAGTTGATAGTTGATATCTAATATCTAATATCTAATACTTAATATTTCTAATATATAATATCTAATATTTAATATTTCTAATATCTGATACCTAACACTTAATATTTCTAATATCTAATATCTAATCCATAATATTTGTAATATCTAACATCTAATGCTTAATATATCTAATATCTAATACTTAATATTTGTAATATATAATATCTAATGCTTAATATCTCTAATATCTAATATCTAATACTTAATATTTCTAATATTTAATATCTAATCCTTAATATTTCTAATATCGAATATCTAATACTCAATATTTCTAATATCAAATATTCAATACTCAATATCAAATACCTAATCTAATCATTAACAAACACACCCACTAATCCAATTAAAACCCAATCAAAACAAGATCACAGAAAACGAAGAAAACTCCCTAAATCAACTTCAAGATTCAACCAACCAATCGAACAACCCCAAGAACAAGTATATCCACAAAATACCATCAAAAATTCCAAATACTCATAAAACACCAAAGAAATCAACTTATGCTTTCACATACAATTCTAACAAGAAAACTAATCATCACACATAGCAGCCTCTTATCAGCCTGCATCACCCTCCCTGGTACACCTTGGCGACCAAGGGGCGAGGGGCACGAGAATTCAGTGTATCGGAGGTATGTGAGCCGCGATGTAAACGTTCCGTGGCACGTTTCGCGTGCCAATGATGATTCACGTCCGGAGCTGTAAATTTCCTTTGGCCGGCGATCCGGCGAGATATTCGTTTTGTCCGTGGACGCGGCAGCGTCAAGGTCGGAAATTCGAAACCCCGAAGTCCTCTCGAAAATGGACATCGCTCGGCGTCCGTGCACGCCGCGTTTCCTTCCGACCGCGCGGCCGAATACTTCGCCAAATATTTTCGCCGTTCGGGTAAGAAGGGAATCGATGGGAATCCCATAGAGCAGAAATTTCTCGTTTCCGAGACGATCGCTTGGAACCACGAAGCTTTCATGGGACGGAAGAACTGGACGAAACAAGGAACCAAGATTTTCCCTCTTCCCAAGGTTTCGCAAAAAACCGTCACAAAGGTTTCGACGAGGACCGTCGTTCACAGCTCTCCGAGCGTGTGGGAATAAGTGAATTTTCTTGAATCGAGAGATTCGGATTGAAGGGAGCTTGTGTGAAATGTTAGCACGTTTTATGGTGTATTAATTTGCACTTGAAAAGCGTCTCTCAGTCGCTGATTGATTTGACAGAATAAAATAAAGTTTGATATTTGATATTTAATTTTGTACGAAGCATCGATATGTGAAATATTGAAAGAAAGTGGTTAGTGGAAAGCGTGGTACTTTTCAGTGATTATTTCGAGATTTCATTAATAAAGATTAATGGATATCAAAATGGACAGAAGGGAATTGAATAAGTTTATTTGATAAATTGAATTCATTAAGTGAAACGTTCAACGAGCTATTCATTAACATCACGCTGCAAAAACCTTGTAAGTTTGTAAGCTTCTCTTTGGGATCTTAAGTTTCCCTCGGTAACTGAATTTATCAGATAAAACACCCAGCGAGCGATTCATTAATATCAAGCCGTGGCGCAAAGATCTTGCTACAGGTACATAATGTTCGACGAAGTTTATTTCAAACTTGGTTTCTTCTATATTTCGGTAATTAAGGTTCCAAAATGCACTTCAAACATTTCCATTACTTCCTCTGCGGAAACCTGTAATCACGTTACTCTTTACAACACATTAATTATTCACCCTTATAATTATAAACATCAATATAGTAAAATTTTAATGAACGAAATATTGATTACAAAATCAGGAATCTAAGGAACAAATTCTGAAGCTATCTTCATTTCGAAAATGAAAATTTCAAACTATTTAGAACATTCTTCTTCCATTTGTCCAGAGAATACTACAATCAAACTAATCTATGTAACCTACGTTAATTATTCACGATCATAATTACGATCATAATTGCTTCGAAACATACAGAACTTTCAACATATAAAGCTAAATTATATATCAATTGCTTAATTAATATAAGAAGAAAAAACTATGCACTGGTCCCTTGCTATTTGAGTTATTAAATCATTCCTTCGCAACTCAGTACTCGAGATATGAAAGTTTGATCTCGGCGATGCGTTGACATTCGTCCTCAAGGGGTTAATCTTTTGCGGACGAAGATGCTTCGAAACATACAAAACCTTCAACACATAAAGCTAAATTATATATCAATTGCTTAATTAATATAAGAAGAGAAAACTATGTGCTGACCTCTTGTTGTTTCACTAATCAGATCATTTCTCCACGACTTAGTATTCCAAATCTGAACATTTCATTTCATCGAAATGCCGACATTCGTTCGCAAGAGGTTAATAAACAGAGCGTTCACTATAATATCATACGTGTAACCGAAGGATTTCGCAGCCGATAATATATTTGTAAACAGAGCACCGATCTAACCGATTCTAACAAAGCAATCTTTCTTAGTTGGGTCGACGGGTACACGGGAAATCGTGTTGGACAACGTGATTTGACATCCGCGTGACGTAAGCCTAATTGCAGGGGAGGTAAGCCTAATTGCACTACTTCGTATCCCCTTAACTAAAGACGATCAACTGATTGACCCAGATTCCCCTTAGCCATTACCATACCCAGCCTCATCTTACCGAGCATCACGGCTGCTACCCCCGAAGCCTTTATTCGACGATGCGCGCGCCAGCCTGTCAAGTTTTTCGGCGGACTGCGGCCGTTCCCACGGTACACTGTTTGTCGAACATGCAGATTCATCGAATCGCAGGGAAACTCGATTAGTCAGAGGTAACAGTGCTTCGTTTGGGGAAAAGGTTGGTTAAATATGTATGTATGTACTTCTGATACATTTCTGGGAAGAGATTTGAAATGGAAATTTATAATTTTAGGCTGTTCGTAGATGCGTTTTGATTTAGTGGGTTTAATTGAATGGATCTTGAATGTATCGTGAGAGAAATTTTGCATGAATTTGATTATTTATGGATGTAGTAATTTATATTTTGAGGAATTTAGTATCTTGCGAATAAATGTACAAATTTACAAATTTACAAATGTACAAAATGCAATAGAAACAGTACAGGACTCTGGCTTGCAGAAATGATTAGAACTCGAAAGCTAATGCACATTCAGAAGCCAGGTAATATAAATATCAGCTGATATTACATGAAAACTGCAGCAGAAGGGAGAATTAGTGGACTCTTATTCTCCGGATAATCGAGTTATCCGGGTGGTCTCAACTCTCCAACAATCTTCCTCGGATAAATGGAATCCCGCCCTGTTTGAGTTTTGATTTATACTGGGCAAAGCAGCGTTTGTTTTCCATTGACGCGCACTGTATTCACTGTCAACAGACAGTGGGGCAGAAACATAAATCGAACGTTTCGATGGTGTTTTCTTGTTCACCGACATACGAGAACCGATGAGACGTGAAAACGATGACTGTCGAAGGATTTGAGAAATTGTATTTGGACGTTTCATTGCAGGATCTTCGAACAACTGACACCGGATACTTCACGACTATCAACAAAATGCTTTATTTTCCTACTGAGAACTCAACCTTTTATACACTACTACGTTAATTAATTCGACTATCTTCTGATCATTTTCCTATTTCCTTCTGTTTAATTTAGATATCCAACTATTTCCCATTTAAATTAGACACTAAATTGACAAACTGTTCAACTGAGAAACGTTCTAATTCATAAAAAGAAATATTCAATTTAAACTAAATTCTAGTCTAACAACTACATACCAATTTTTACATCATTCCCAATACAATAATTACATCATACATAATTAGAATCTTGATTACTAAACACTCAATACAAGTCAAAAGAACAAAGCTACAAACTCCTAAAAGCCCAAAAGCCAGGAACCACTTCAAATCACACTCAACCCTTAACCCTTTGCACTCGAGAGGTGACTCTCGCCACTTGATTCGATACAACAAAACTATGAAGTTGAATATTTAATATTTCAAATAGCTACGTGAAATATTTAAATAAAACACCTCTGCTTAATTTACCTATGAATTATCATTAAATTAGTTTCAAACAATATGACTTATATATCGTCAGAAAATGTTGAATACTTCTAAATTTTAGAAGTACTTAAATTTCAATTTTTAAAATTTAAAAATCTTGAATATTTCCACTGAGAAACTTTTCAAAGGGTTAAAAGCCAAGCAAACTCATCGATCTTCCACCCTCAAATCCCAAAGTCACAAACAAACCGAAGAATTCTGCCAAAAGATCAATACCAGATTCCATCTTTCCTTCAATACAATCAATACGTAATCCAATCTAACCCAGATTCAGCTCCCGAATACTTTAAAACATCTTCCCTCAAAGGGAATCCACTAATCAGAGAAATCCTCGGCGCAGCTCCTGTAAGTTGCGCCGGGGAATGCATTGTGGGAGCGATGCAGCGCTGAGTGACTGAGCCCCATCCGAGCGTCGGTACACGCGAAAGGTTGAACCGCGCCGGATTCATTTTGGGAATTACAAGGGGCGCGGACGCGCGGCTCAAAGGGAAGCTGCGCGAGCCGCGTTTCCCTTTCGCGCGGACCCGCTGGAATTCCCGGCAGGACGTGACTCGGGGAAACCGCTTATCACGTCGGCTGACGAGGCAGCCAGCACGTGCCTCGGGGCTCGCGGGGACGAGAAAAGATGGAGACTGCGGCGTATGCTAATTGGGGTTGAAGGCGCTCGCGTTTTTGCGGCGGGATAACTGCCGAGCGAACGTCTTGGGAACGCGATTATTGGAGGCTTTCGAGCTGGGATTGGAAATAGTGGTCAAAGGTTCGTTGCGGATGAACGTTATAACTGCGTTGTTAACTTGCACTCGAGTGGTAATTCTGGTTTGGCATTCGATTTGATGTACTGGGATTATGAAGTCTTACAGACAGTATTAACCCTTTGACTCGAGAGGTGAATCCTACTCATGAGTTGATTTCATAGAGTAAAACTGTAAAATTTGATATTTAATATTATAGTGTGTATAATGTATCAATTTGAGAAATATAGAGTAAAACTATAAAATTTGATGTTTAATATTATACTGTTTATAATGCACCAATTTGAGAAATATAGAGTAACACTATAAAATTTGATATTTAATATTGTACTGTGTATAATACTCAATTTGAGAAGTATATAGTAAAACTATAAAATTTGATATTTAATATTGTACTGTGAATAATCATCAATTTGAGAAATATTGAAATAAAATAGCTTTGTTCCTCAATGTACGTGTGATTTCATTTCGAGTTTCACAAAATATCGTTTTTGTCATCAGAAAATGTTGAAATATTTCTAATGAAAAACTTCTGAGTGCAAAGAGCTAACTAATGAAAATGTTCGGAGTGCAAAGGGTTAATTTCTATAGGGAAACTTTCAAGAACTTAAAATTTCGCTTCGAAAAAGGAGAATTACAAATATTCATGGATTCTGTTAATTTCTCGTGAGAATTTGATTTATCCGAGTATAAAGAAATTTCACAATTTGAAATTAATATATCTGTGATGCAAATTATGTTTCTATAGTGGCCAACGGAGTGCAAAGGGTTAAATGATGAAGTTTATGCATATACGCTGTCGGGAATATAATAAACTCCCCGGTAAAGGAAATAAAATGTTCCCTAATTTTCGTTCTCTCAAATTAGCGTCTAAAATTGTGGATCTGCATAAACATCCGCAGTCTAATTATTATACTTGGCTTTAAATGACCTCTCCAGCGCGTCGCAGGGTTTTCGTGCCAAAGCAAATAATTACGTACCAATTACACACCACTTTACGTCAAGAAGCTAACGTACAATTAAACATTTTCTAAGAATAATGGATTGTCATTGATATTTTATGTAAAGCGTGTTTTGTTTTCCATGCTACTCTTATATTCTTATTTGCATACTCCCATTTGTACTCTTAATGACACCACTTAATTTCTATTTCCCCGTATGCACAATCGCAAATGCGTGACATAAAAGCGAACGAAACCTTGCACAATGTGTTCGCACATTTAACTAGGTTCTAGATTAGAATGATTCTAGATTCTAGATTACTAGAGTAGAATTATTCTAGACTCTAGATTACTAGAGTAGAATTATTCTAGACTCTAGATTACTGGAATAGTATTATTCTAGATTCTATATTAGAATTATTCTAGATTCCAGATTCTATATTAGAATTATTCTAGATTCTAGGTTCTAGATTAGAATTATTCCAGATTCTAGATTACTAGAGTAGAATTATTCTAGACTCTAGATTACTAGAATAGAATTATTCTAGATTCTGTATTAGAATTATTCTAGATTCTAGGTTCTATATTAGAATTATTCTAGATTCTGTATTAGAATTATTCTAGATTCTAGGTTCTATATTAGAATTATTCTAGATTCTAGATTCCAGATTCTATATTAGAATTATTCTAGATTCTAGATCCTAGATTCTAGATTCTATATTAGAATTATTCTAGACTCCCTTAACTCAATTCAATTCAATGTTCCTATAGTCCTTCCTCAGAAACACGCGTCGAAGCAATACTCCGGCTTAATCAAAGGGTTAATCCCAAACCACAAATTCCGTTCGCTCTCGGTCGAAGCAAATCGTCGATATTTTACGTGAGTCGGCGCGTGACGACTCGATAATTCCCTTCCGATCGAAAGTCATCCATCTTCGATCCGTTCCCGACGAGAACACCGGCTCGAGAACCAATCACGGGGCCGGGGCATTAGGCGTGAATGGTCGCGAGGAATTCCGTGGCCGCTTATCATAGGGAGGATTGATGCCGAGGCACACCTGCATCGTTCTCGGGAGGACCGTTCGCCGGCACGTTATCGCCGACCCCAGGAAATGTGTCCCCGCATCGATTAGTCCCTCCGCATCCTGTTAGACCGCAGCCTCCCTTCCTTCCGACTGTCCTGTTATGCGGATTCGCCGAGCCACAGGACCACAGGGGCGAACACGCCGGATCCCTGCGCTCCCGTCTTCGACTTCCCAGTGCTCGTGCGCGCCGGAACACCGGGATTCTGTCCTGGCGAACGGCCAACGATGGGAATCGCGCTCTTCTAACTTGACCCGTCGACGCGTGGAACCGTTCGTCGAACCGTTTGTTCGTTGGTATCGATTTATTTTCTATTGTTATCGGTTTTGTGAGTGTATGGTTGTTTTTGGCAGTTGGTAGATGTGGGAATGGTAGGGGAACTTGATGGAAATTTGGAGATCTTGTGGAGATGGAGTTTTGTGGCGTGATTTGGAGAGGTTTGCTATAGTTTGAAATCGTTTTATTTTTTATGGTTGTTGATTTATGAGTGTATGGTAGTTTTTGGTAGTTGGTGGATATGGAAATGATAGTTTTATAGGGGAATGGTTGATGGAGTTTTGGAGATCTTTGAGTTTTGTGACGTTATTTGGAGGGGTTTGGTATAGTTTGGAATGTTTCAATGTTTGGAATCGTTTATGTTTGATTGTTATTGGTTCTATGGTTGTACGATACTTTTTGGTAGTTGTAAAATATAAGAATGATCCTCTAATAGGAAAATGCTTCATAGAATTTTAGAAGTATGTCAATTTCAAAGAAAGAAATCAGATACACACGTAGTCAAACATCGACAAGCCAGCCTAGTTTCGAAAAGAAATATAATTTACAGAATCCTTCGTTAATAATAGACACTCCGATTTTGTTGCGTCAATATTTAACTAAAATCCCCGCAACCTCCCCGAGGAAACTAATTTCTGCCTGCGAGCCGCGGCTGTGTTCGGCAGGATGTCCACGGAAGACAAGTGCGACTCGAACGTCCAACTTCGTAGAATTGTTCTTCGCTTCAAACTTCTCGTTCCTTTGAGATATAATGAGTTTTTGCAGGCAAGTTGGCAGAAGTTGGTGGAAAAGAAGTTATGATATAGAAAGAGTTGGGCGAGTACACCATTGCTGGCGCGCCGAACTTCTTCCCTAACTCATTCCATTCATTTAAACGTTACGGAACGATGCCTATCAACGACCTAAATCTTTTTAATCAAATCGACGGTTCTTATTCCGTTAAATTCGAAACAATTGCTACGGCCACTTAATACATTCCATCTTTTTCTCCATTCATAGCTATCCTATGGAAATAAGAAAACTTTATTTAAAAAATAAATAAATAAAAATCATTCCACCGTACAAAATAATAAAATAATAACACTGTATAATATTAAATAAATATTAATGACAGTAATAATCAAATAATAATACCGCGTTATAATATCAGATAAATATTAATGACAGTAATAATAAAATAATAATACCGTGTTATAATATCAGATAAATATTAATGACAGTAATAATAAAATAATAATACCGTGTTATAATATCAGATAAATATTAATGACAGCAATAATAAAATAATAATACTGTATTATAATATTAAACAAATATTAACCCAAATGATTGACCTTAATTAAATACTTACTACGTGAGTATCTAAAATATATGTACTATATAAAATCTTTCTCCACAGTTCATTTGTGTCTGATCACGTACAGACTGTTTCTACTGAACACTTTCCATTCTCAGGTGTTTTTTGTATCTTTTATTCATCTCAAACATAGTTCCCCGACGTAAAACAAAGTACGAAGCTAACAAAGTACCGACTCTTAGAAAGTTCGACCGATATCTCTTCAGCTACTTGCTGTCTGACACGCGACGATCCGTTTCCACTGATCCCCACTCTTCGCCCCTCTCGAATGTATCGTGTTAGATAATCGTTTGATTAATCGTCGCTCATTCCGCTAAGCTATTTGACAATCAGAGGCAATCCAATCTCCGGTGCCTGTCCCAATTGCATTTGTAATTCATTTTGAGGTCAGATTGTGTCGGTAGATTAACTAATCCCCCAACGATTTTAATGATTTAAATGTATTGTGGTAATCGATATTTCGAACGACTGTGTCCTGTTACAAAATTGTTAAGCTCGTTTGGTATTCAAGGTATATTTAAATCAACTGTAATTTATGGATTAATGGAACGACGGAATAACAATAGATTACATTCGTTATTACAGAGTCATCACTCTGAAACATGAAATTGTATTTTATGAAATGCGTTTGAAACTCATTGGAAGCGATGAAATAGTAGTTCATTGACTGTCCGAGGTCATCGATTTTGAATATAATAGAGCAAGATAGAACTTTGCACTAGAGGTGACTCAGCACTTAATTCGATACAATAAAATTATAATATAATAATAATAATTCTTGTATATAATATCATATTTTGTATAATACATCAATAGTGACAACACAGTAGAAATATTTGAACATTCTGATGAGATAAAGACGACATTGTTTGAAACTAATTTAACGATAATTCACAGATACGTTAAGCAACAGAGCTATTTTATTTAAATATTTCACATTGCAATACAAGGTTTAATTTAAAATAGTAAATATTCAGCTTTATAGTTTTACTGTATCAAGTCAAGTGGTGACTGAGAGTCACCTTTCGAGTGCAAAGGGTTAACTTGTGCACGTTTTCTCATTACTCAGGTTCAAAGAATGTCTACAACTCATTAGAAAACATTAAATACACCTAGTAGAAAACGTTAATTGAAAGGGTGAAAATATTGACTTTATCGACTAAAATGTCGCATTGACAGATTCTCGAGATTAAATTAGTATAAGTCGCAGTGTATACATGGAAAAATATTACCAGTGGATCGAGTAATTCGTCGCTAACGAAGTCCCTTCGTTAATTCGTGCGTGACCGGGTGACAGGAAGGTCACGTTAAACGAGACATCGCGCCGTTGAAAGATTTAATCAGTCCGAAAATTAATTACACCCAGGTGCCGGGGGCGCGGAGGAGCACGGTTAACGCGATTCAATTGCAAAAGCACACGGTCCACGCTACGGTTATAATTATAATGTCATAAACGCCGATGCAGCCCATTAACACTGGAACTAGTGGAAAGGTAAAAATGACCTACATTCATAGTTTCTTGTTCCATAAATATCCAGTAACATTTCGTGTTAAATTAATGATATATTATTGGAGTTAGTTACACTAGTATATAATTGAAATTTTATTCGAAATATCATTTGAATAAAATATCTTCTACGTTTGTAGAATAAATGACCATTGCAGTAAACTATAGTTTTCATCCAATTTTATTCTCTAAGACATTCGAATGAAAACGGTTGAATAAATTGGTTTAGTAACATACGAACGGAAATATAAAGGAAACGAGGTGTTAACGAGTAAATTCTTATGATTTGTCGAACAAAATATGAAACTGAATTTTGTTGCTAACAATTCGAGCGTTAAAGGGAGTGATGCGATTAGAACCGCGCGGAGAAACCTGACGTCTGCGACCGTAAATGTCCAATTCACGGTTGTTAAATTTCGTTAAACCGGTAACAAGGGGGCGGCGACCGCCAGTTTTCGGGGAACCGAGTGAAGTTAATGTAGTCATACTCATCGCGATTGTAATTCGACCGTGGTTTAGAGCGACGATAATTGTTTCGAGCGCCGGGTCCTCGTCCGGCGACTTTCGCGCCCGTGTTTCGGCCATTTCGAGCAGATGCGGACGAGTATTTTGTGGAAAATATTATTCGCGAGCTGTAGAAGCCTTGTTGTTTCAAAGAGATGGGAATTATACCGAACAAATTAGTCGATTGTACTCCGGTTTATAGAAAACAGATGATTCCGAGTGAAAAATATATATGTATATATCATACTCTGAATATATAGAGTAATATATAGAGTATATAACACACTGAATATATAGAGTAATATATAGAGTATACATCATACTCTGAATAAAGATTGAAACTGCCGAAATAAAAAAGTAGATCTCCCCAATACTCAATTCTTAAAATAACCAATTTCAATAATATATTTAAATTATTATGAATGTGTAAAAATTCATAAAATTACGAATATACAAAATATACAAAATATACTTAACGTGTAATATCTATACATGACTTTACTACTCAATATATTTATTCATTTCATTAATAAATTCTGTTTATTCCATCATGCACACATAATTGTACTGAATCGAACAATTCCTATTTATTATTCCCATTCCACCTCGCCGACAGCGGCTCGCAATTAAGTTCTCGTTCCGATATAAAAGATCGATTCCGCTCGACAGTGAATTTAATGAAACATCGACGAACGGAGTGCGCGTTGCCGGGACGTTTGGAAATCAGATTAAGTCCGACTCGAAAAGGCGTTGGGACTGTCGAACTTTTCTAATTAATCGCGAAGGGCCCGCCAATTACCGCGTCGCCCACGCGCGCCGCCGCGTCTCGTTCTGCGTTTAATTTAAAGCGCGTTCTGTCACACGCAGTTCATCGATCGGCGGGCTCGCCGGAAAGCTAATCGTGGCAAAAACTCTTTCATCCCCGTCGTATCTTCGATCCCGTCGACCCCTGCTCGCCGCCGCCGGGGACGCAAGAAAACAAAACGAATCGATCGTTGTGCAGTTTCACGAGCGCCCCATTTGTTTACACGACGGGCGGACGCAGAAAAAGATAACTGCGCTACATTCTGGACTCAAAACCGAAACGCCGGAGTTATGGAACGTCGTCGCGGGTCGACGCTGGAAATGGGACGCGTAAATCGAACCGAAGGGATTGAATGCTTTGGAACTGGAAGGTGAATTGGGGGAAGATTGAAGGGGAAGCTTTCGTTGCTCGCTGGATATGAGATATTAGAATGCAATTATTTTTTTTTAATTTTTTGTATCTGATGTGTCGAGGTGACTATTTATTTTGAGGGCTTTAAGATTTGGTCAGTGGTCTTCTTGGGATTAATGAGGATTATGTTTTCTTTAGGTTTTATTGGTACTTTTGAGTTTTGTTTTGTTCTTTTTAGTATTTTTGGGTTTTTAGTTTGTTTGGTTTCCTTAGTTGTCTTAGTTTCCTTAGTTTCCTTAGTTTCCTTAGTTTCCTTAGTTGTCTTAGTTTCCTTAGTTTCCTTAGTTTCCTTAGTTTCCTTATTTTCCTTATTTTCCCTAGATTCCGTAGATTCCGTAGGTTCCTTAGTTTCTTTAGTTTCCTTATTTTCCTTAGTTTCCTTAGTTTCCTTATTTTCCTTAGTTACCTTAATTTCCTTAATTTTCTTAGTTTTCTTAGTTCTCTTAGTTCTCTTCGTTCTGTTAGATCTCTTGGTTCCCTTAATTCTCTTAGTTCTCTTGGTTCTCTTAATTCTCTTAATTTTCTTGGTTCTCTTAGTTCCCTTCGTTCCCTCAGTTCCCTCACTTTCCTCATTTCCCTTAACCCTTTGCAGTCGAATGTCGACATTTCGGCGAGATCAAATGTCCACATTTGAAAAAGTAGTTAGCAAAGCGTTAGCAAAGAATTCTCGTTCCCGCGAATGATTTACGGGCGATCATCAATATCCGCAAACGACACGTTAAGCCGAACGCCAGCAGCAAGCACGGATTACAAGACCAGCTCTTCACCGGCGGAGGAAACGGAGGGTAAAAAGTCGAGAAGCCGATTGTGACTCTCCAGCGTTCCCACGGCTGTCTCTTAAAGGCTCTTTTACTCCCAGCGAAGTCGTACAGCGAAATTTAATCCCACCTCAACGCGACCGTAAACCGAAAAGAAACACTTTTCTTTTGAAGTGAAAACCTTCTTTCTTCTCTCCCCCGGAAAAACGGACAGCCGGTTTTCGTTTGACGACGCACGACGAAACAATCTCCGACGGAAACGTCGCGAAACGCGGCGAATGCAAATCCGGATTCCACGTAGGCGACGATTTTCAACACGCTGTCACGTGCAGGCCACAGTGATCGCAGATGTTCTCGAAACATACTTACGGTTACAAAGATGTCCACCTACCTATTTATACGGCGCATTTCGCAAATGAACTAAACGAATAAAAACTCTTTCCACGAGAAACTGAATAACTGAAACCTTAAATATACGGAACGAAAGAAGCTACGCTCTCTGTTAGTTAAATAACCCAATTAGTAATTTCTTGTAATACGAACTACAATACGGTTTATTTTTGTAAAAAATTAAATACTTAAATTTTATTATGATTTGGGATTAAAAATGTTGATAATATCTGGATAGACTGCAAATAATAGGTGTACATTCTTGTTTAATTTTTTTGAAACTGAATAACCGAAACCTTAAATATTCGGAACGAAAGAAACTAAGCTCTCTCTCTTAGTTAATTAACCCAATTAGTAATTTCTTATAATACAAACTACAATATTACAATATAACATTATCTAAATTACTTGTTCGCAACTGTCGACTGCAGACACATCCGAGTCGCCATTACGACGGCGTTTGATCTGCATCGACGATAAAGGTCAGAGGTTAACAAATAACTCATAAATCCTACAGTTCACTAAGAGAAACATTTCTTATTGCAATTCTCTTCAACCAAAAGGCTCAGAGTTTAACAAATAATTCATAAATCCTACAGTTCACAAAGAACATTTCTTATTGCAATTCTCTTAAACAAAATTTAAACGCAGAGAATATTTCCTTAAAATTATCTTATTCGACATCAACGTCGTAATTCGTTGCTAATAGCGATTTCATTGATTGAACCAGTGAAATATTAATCGAAATCGGATCTCGATTCGTTGCTAACAGGAAAACCGTTCGAATTTTCGCCGCTAACAGTTTAATGAAGTATGTCAGACGTATGCACGGGCAGATATCGAGTATCCGGAATTCCCGTGTGCCAAGCGGAGCATTCGACAGGCCGAGAACATGTCCGTTGCATCTCGGGTGCGGTTTCGGGACCGGGAACCCGCCATCATCTCCAGCTAATCATTATTATTTCGCGAGTTCGGGCTGCCACACCGTAGAACTCGTGTCTCGTTTATTTGCTTTATTAGTTCGCGAATTTATCGGCCCGCCGCGCTCCGGGAACTGCGTAACAGCGTCAGAAATTACGAGCGTTAGTTTAGATTTCCGGAATTCCTGGGAGGCGGGTACGTGTGAATTGGCCGAGCGGCGCGCCGTATCGTCCGGACAGCGGAAATTTCAGGAGAGCCGAGGCTGACTTTGACTTCTGACGTGATAGGTTTGAACAGAGCAGCGGGAAAAAGAGAAGGTAAGTGACAGAGTGAAGGAAAAGGGAGCGCACTGGGAAAAGCGGAAGGTGTCTTTTACGCTTTGTTCGTGCGTTCTTTTAAAGGACTGACAGCAGTTTCTTTTGAGCTTACGTTCGTTTGCAAGTGAATTAGTTTGCGAGTGTGAATCTTATGATCGTTGTACCATTTAAATCTTGTTTCTTTTTCTTCTGTTTCTTTGAACTCTGTAGGCAATATTGCACCAGTTCTAATACCAAATATTTTAATGAATTAAAGACACTACCCTAAAATTATTAGATTTTCCATGCATCCAAATTTTGTACTGAGAAGGAAAAGAAAAGATCGAAGGAATGTTATAGCTTTTCACTTTCACTAGAGATACCATAAAAATTAGTTACGGTTGCTGATAAGTTACAAAACCATATGGAGTGTTAAGGGTTAATAAAAACCACAACTTCGCAACTAGACCTTCGAGAAAACAGGAATAATAAGTAGTACGAGAACAATACTGCCAAGCAACATTTCATTATTATACAAAATTTGTCATTTACTCGCGAAAACTGTCCCAAATTGGAACCTCCATACGAAATGTAACTAGATTTTCGTCATGCTTGTTTCACGACAACGTCAAGAACCCCATGGCATTGTGTTGAAAGCACCATTCTTACTGAACACTGTAACACGAAAAAGTTCAGACTCGAAAGATGCGCTCTATCTTCGACAGAAGGTTACCACAGAGGAAAACTCAGCGTGCAAACAGTTTTTTCGGCCAGCCCCTTGAAACTCGAGCTCCGAATCGCCGGGCTAATGGGAAAGTCGCGTAGTTTACCGAAGACACGGAAGGTCCGCGGCGACATCGCGAAACGACGCGGTTCGAGTGCGCGAAGGGAGCCGCGTATAGATTCGTCGGCGCTTTGCTTGCGTTGGAACGACACGCTGCCAGCGATGCCGGCTTCCGAACGAGTCACGTCTGTTTCACGGCGACCGCGAGAATAGCGTTAGTGTAATTCACGCGCCCGTGTAATTTCCCACACGCCAGACCCATGAATTCGCGATCGGGCCAATTGCGGCGGGGCGAAACGAGGTAATTCTGAACACGGACATTTTCGGAATTTCCGTGTGAATCACAGTTTTTCCATCGCGCTTCGCCGAATTCGCGGAATAATTCTCGATCGTCCTTTGCGCCGTGGGAACCCTTTGAACTTCAAATGATGGATAACAGTTTTCCATTACAATGGAATTTCCATTTCGCGCAGGCTTGTGAAATGAAGCTTGTCATAGAAAGTTTACGTTCCATTTCGCTAACGGCGAACTGTAGGCTAATAGATAAAAATTACAGTAATACATCAATGACTATGTTGGATCGGAATTATTGCGTTCATCGTACGGAAACCGATGAACATTCCATAAATTCGATATTAATCTGTCTCACTGGTAGACAGTGAAAATGAGTATTCTCGTTTCACTGTGACAATCTGATAAAATGTGTTAGTCGATGAAATTAACTTCCTCTTTACTCGGCTGTTTACAAGATATTCCGCGAACAATCCCATTCGCGAGTCGCGCCTCGTGCAAAGGGAAAAAGTCTTAATCACTCCTCTCAACGATCTAATATAATACGAGTATTACAAAATTAGCTGGGAAAGTCCCGGCGCATTCTCCCGTAAGAGGATACAGCAATCCACTTTGCAGTTTGCAATCCACTTACAACGCAAAACTTTTTCTCCCCCCTCCCTTCCCGACGCAGAGAGAAAAAAGAAACTCAGCCACGGCCGGCGCGAAAGTATTTAAAGGGCGGGCGGACGTAAGTTCACCGTTGAAAGTTCGAATTGAAATGGGAAGCCGGCGCGGCGCCGGTGAACAGGATTCCCGTTTACGGAACGCGAATCGCGCTCCGTTGTAATTGCTTCGAAGAAACATTGCTCGGACTTCTTGCTAACGAAGGGCCACGGCCGTTAATTAGTTTCGCGCGCTCCGCTCTCGTTATCGGCCATTTTGTCGGCCGCCCGTCCGCCGATGCACGCGTCGCGTCGATGTTTCCCGTGCACCGCCGATTTCGATCGGGAAATCCATTACTGGAGCAGTTTTTGTGCATCGCTGCATATCCACGCGTTCGTAGATCAACTTGGATACAATATCCTTATTACCTGAATTCTAATAAACAGAAATCATTAATAAAATGCGTAAACTTCAGTCGATCTTTAGACATTGCATATAGCAAACTATATTTGATTTTCCAAAAATCCAACCAAATGTTAAACTGGTGCATTTAATTATAAATAATTTGAAAATGATACTGCCTAAGATTACGACAATGAATAGTGTAATATAATGTTCACAATGAAACGATCCACGTTGAATAGAACTACGTGGTAGATAGATTGTAGTGCAACGATCGGGATGCCGAATAATTAAAAATCGTTCCTAATTAGAATTTTACTTCGCGCTTCCTACGAGAGAATAAATGACACACAACGGTGGGAATGTTCGTGGCAGCCGGCGTGTTAACTCGAAAGTTTAATTACGTCCAGCCGGGGACGTTGGCCGAATTCAACGGCGTGATTTACGTGTTGCCCGCGATCTTGCTCGAAAAATCTGCACGGTCAGCCGGCCCGCCGGAAACAAAGGACGACGGGGACGCTAAGTTAAAAGCGGCGGACGCCGCGGTCGCGTCCGCCGGCCCGGTAAAACTGGCACGCGCGTAATTAAAACCTATCTAAATATTTCACGGGTACCGGAGGAATATCGCCGGCGTGTCCCACGCAAGCTGTTACCGTTAATTAGGATTAATTGAGCGCGAACGCCATTACGCGGCGTAGCTTGCCAGACGATAATCACTTCGCAATTAACTAATAAGCCTATGGGCAAGTTCGCAGCTGTCGTGCGACTTACGATTGCCGGCGCTCGTTTCTGCACGCCATTGCGGATCATCGGTGGCATGGTTGCGGGTGTAACGTTAACTTTAATCGTGGCCGTCTCATTTTTCTTCGCATTTTTCCCCTCTTTCACGTTTTCGGAGGGTAATCTGTGGAAACGACGCGGTCATTTTTGTAATCGATTTACGGGTCGTGGCGGCGAATTTATATAAACGAAATGATAGTTTGCCATCGACGTCAAGTGGCGTTTTTTTAATTAAATGAAAGTAATGCTTCGACCACGGCAGAATGTTGCGTCATTTTTTAACATTATTTCTAAGAAAGAATATCGAAACCATGAAAATATTGAACTGAAGTAAATAAAAGTTGTAGAGTTAAATTAGGTCACAACAGGTATAAGTGTGAATGATTGACGAACACTTTTCCGCCAGAACAGCATTGAATAATTGTGCTTCATAAATCGAACAGTGTCTTAATTAACGGCGCTGTTGCGTCCTCGAGCGAAGCTGTTCGCAAAAAACGCGATACACTGCGGTCAGTTACCTTCGAGGCAGCAGTTTAACGAAATCGATAACGTTCGTTAGCCCGGAGTGATTAGGTCGCACGATACACCCTATTTCACGGTGCTGCGTACGTATGCAAGCACGTACGTGGAACAGTGATCTACCAAATGAACCACTGAATTTACAAACTAACGATCTACACGAGATTAGATGCACAGATATCGATACACGTGTCCTATCGTCCGGCTCGTTGTTACAAAATCTGAATCCCAGCGCCGAGACAAACGGGATCGTAACAAAAGACGTTGCACGACGAGATTCTATTTTCACCTATTACAAATCTCTGAATTAATTCCCAAGACAAGTGGTTAATTCAATTATAGTCCAATATGATACTTTAGTAACTTATTAACAATTAGACTGAAGTCGCACTTATATATGACAACTACAATATTGTGAATAATCGCAGGAAATAGTGAAATACTCAGCTAACTGGAATAAAATCGAGACCACAAAGGGTTATTGAAATAAAGAGGTTACGGTTACACGGATACTTGGCAAGGTGTCCGAGCCAAAAGAGCCTGTTCCTCAAAAACAGGCACCTGTTTTGTCGATAGGGTTGACACTATCTACAGATAGACACTAAAATTACTAGACAGTGCAAGATGACCTGTTCCTCATGTCTTTTTCCTATTATTAAAAAGACAACAGCTATTTCTCAGAGAAGCTATAAAAGACATTGTTTTAGCTATACGCAAACTAAATCATCAATTAAAGTTCCAATAGCTTCTCCAAGTTTCTATACACGAATTTCAAAAAGTCACTCTACCTGCTCAATAGTTTCAACCTTAACACTAGAACTACCGTACCAAAATGACTGGCTTCGATTTTTTAGCAATTATTGATATCTTCGAAGCATAGAATATTCGAAATGATTTTGAAAATAAATAGTTTCATTTCAGTACTATAATGAATGCCTGGAAAAGCTGAAAATAATCTATTGTCACAATTTTTATAGGAATTGCATATTAATCGTATTAAACGCTCGGTAGTTCTAGAGTTAAGATCTCCATATCTAACATGCAGCACCTCTAAGAGATGGATTTAATCTTCTTTTTCCCATTATTAAAAAGACCACAGCTATTTAATAGTTCCTCTGAGAAGTAGACATTGATTTAGCAATACGACTAATCCTACATCAAGTTCCAATAAATACACTCTGCAAGTTTCTATACACGAATTTCAAAAAGTCACTCTAACTGCTGGGTACATTCAACCTTAAGATCTCCATACATAACACGCACCTCTAAGAGACGAGTTCCAGAATATTTCACTTGTCGAGTGCAACATCTATCATGAAACTTTAAAAGACGCAAACCCATCAGCTGCATGGCCGCAGGTTTCAGCGTGTGCGCGGGGGTCTTAGAAGAAAATTCTCTGAGAATTCTTCTCGCATCGGGGACAGAGCCAGCAGTCCCGATGTCCTTCGATCCCGTCCACTTCCCGGAGTCTAGCAAGTTCAACACCCTTGATCCCCACCCCCGCCGCACCGCTAACCAACTCCCGGGGATCGAAGTCCGTAAGGAAGTGCCCCGATATTGGCCACTAAGAGACGAACGAAATTCCCCGGGAACCAACTAGATTATGCTGTCCCCCTACCCTGTCTGTCCACCCACGCCCACGTCCCCTTTCCAACACCCCCGCGTTTCAGTTTCCGTTACTCTCTTTGGCCGGCGGGCAAATTAAACGAGCGCTGAAAGTTTCGTTGACGGACGCCACTTCCGCGTCCGCAGCCTTCCTATTTATCGTCGCGCCCTGTCCTCCCTAAATATTTAACCGCCAGTGGCTCTTGTACACTTGCTAACGACAGGCAGAAGTTTGTCTCGCTGTTTTGCTTTCCCGTCTGTATCGACGAGTCTACCTGTTCTGTTCGTGTAATAGGGTATCAGCTTCGGGCTGCTCGCGTGAATTGTGTTTTCAGGTTTATGTTTAGGGTTATTGACAGCGTGTCATTGGAACCTCGGATTCAGTTGCATTTTGAACCTTGGACCTTGGAGTTTGATGATACACGGTGTAAACTTCTACGTCCTTAACACTTTTGGTGGTACAGTAGTTCCATGGGAGAGAAGCATCGAAATGACTTCATAATAATTTTAATTCATAAGATAGTTAAGGTCGAATGAACATGTTTAATAGCGTAACTAACTAGATAACTGTGTAACGTAAGAATTGTGTTAGCAAATAATTAAGTGTTCCTTTTTATGTTTGCTACAGAGGAATAAGTAATACGTGAAACTGATGTTTTCCGCGGCAGCCAACGTGTTCACTCCGAGTAGTAATCTCTGAGCCCCGGACTAATGGACTGTAACATAAACTCGGAAACCAGTAGCAACTTCTCGTATGACATCATCTACGAGCAACATCTAAAAGTTTAGTTACCATCGACTGATCTTCGTTCTAACATCGATTTCCCCGTCTTGGATCTCTAATTCCACAAACACCATTATTAATACTAAAACTAGGGAGCTCTTAAATTCAGTTCCTGAAATTTCCCCATAGAAACTCTCATCTCGCGTTGATCTTCAATAATCTCAGAGAAAAATCTATCATCATCCTAATACCTGCACAAAGACGCCAAGAATGCCTCGTTCTTATCGTCCGATAATTTCAGTGTCAACCCTTTGCATTCGAAAGTTGCACAGGAAATATTTAGCATATAAGTATATAAATATTTATAAATATTTAACATATAATATTAAATATGTAACACATATTCAACATTTTCCGACGAGATACAGCCGACATTTGAAACTAATTCAACGATTCACAGATAAATTAAGCAGCAAAGCTTTATTCAAATATCTCACACAGCAGTACAAACTCTAATTGAAAAACCTAAATATTCAACTGTAGTTTCCCTGTATCAAATGCCTGAGAGTCACCTCTCCAGTGCAAGGGTCACCATTCCTTACATCAGTTTCCCAGTATCAAGGGAAGTCATCTCGACCAACTTCCCCGAGTCGTTGGTTTCTAGTAAAAAGCTCCTTATTCCTCCGTTAACCGACTGTTAATAATAGAAAATAGAGCGGCGCGTAGCGGCCGATTGTTTTCGCAAGCGGAACCTCTTCAACGGGAGAAAATTGTTCGTGAAATATTCCCCCGCGAGATTCTTCGGCGAGGTGCTCGGCCGGGCAGCTCGATACCGCGTCGTAAATATTATCGTAAGGCGGCGCGGCCGTTTCCCTTCGCGAAACGATCGTTCATTGTGATCAACGGCGTGTACGGAACGCGTGTACGCCGCCCGGGCCGATGTATCGATCCGAGCCCCGCTCGAATCGAATATGCAACGTTTTTTCACCGGTGAAAATTCATACGACGCCCGCCGCGCCGTACGAATTCTCGCGAAACCTTTCAAATATTCATGCGGCTCGTCACCCGCCCACCGCCGACCGTTCCGCCGATTTTTTTGCGGGACTCGCGAGGCGAGGCGAGCCTGATACGAAATCGGAGATGGAAGTGGTCCGGGATCAAGCGCCGGGTATGATTCCCGGACGTTAAGTTTTAATGGATCCGGTATTTACTTCGGATCCATTTAATCCTCGGCTATCCGGAGATCTGGGACGCACGGACGGGTCATTTTGATCCGCATTAAAAGGACGTATTTGCAGAAAAGGAAATTGCGTGGAATATTTGATGGGGCACGGCGAGCGCTGCCACGGTTTTTCGGGAGGTAAGAGGCTGCGGACGTTAGCGATATTTAATAGAGCCGAGGGGAAGTTAAATTGACATTTTGAGATTCGCCTGTGGATAACTCTGGGTATATTGAAAGTTCAACCCTTTGCACTTGGAGGTCTCAATCGCCGTTTGATTTGACCGAATGAAATGATCAAATTTAGAATTCCATATCAAATTTTGTATGATGTATCGACACGTGGAACGAGATAAACTAGTTCTGTCACTTAATTTACACGAGGTTTTATGTTAGTTGTAAAACGTATCGTTGATATTTCATTAGGAAGTAATGAATATTTTTTGAGAAAAATATTCTCGAGTGCAATTAATTGGTTTGTAACTCGGTTTGGGTATTGATGCATCAGTTTGTTGATGTGATTCCTTAGAGTATCGTTGGTTATCTCTGTGATCATTGAAAGGAGGAATCAGGATTGTTATTTTAGTGTTAATGGGAAGTAGAATATATTTGTGAAGATAAATGAGACGTTCAAAGTCAATGGAGTTCAGTGTGCATAAGAGAAATTGAGAAAATTAATGTTTCAGCTTTTGGAATTATTATAGAATATATTCAGAAGGTTTAAAAGATATTTTCAATTTTACTGTTAATGGAAAGTAGAATATGTTTGAGAAGATAAATGAGTGGCTCAAAGTCAATGGAGTTAAGTGTGCATAAGAGAAATTGAGAAAATTAATGTTTAGGCTTTTGGTATTATTATAGAATATATTCAGAAGGTTTAAAAGATATTTTCAATTTTCCAGTTTCGTTAGCATTGGTCCGGTTATTTTTCCATTCGCTGCACCATAGAATGGATTGCGCGCAGTCGCGAGGGTTAACAATAATTCCTTGTTCCCTTTACTTAGAATTTCCAGCGCATTTCTCGTCCGCTGAAGTTATTATATCCAATTATTCCCACTTGTGAAAGGGGGCAATGAAAGAACAACCCAGGGAAGCAACAAGAATTATTCCCCCGCTGCAAAAATATACCCTACTTGCACACGGATAATTACATTCATCTTCCACTGGCCGACTGCTTCGTCTAAATTCTACTTTAAGTCCTTGCATTACCATTTATCCGGGAAAAATCCGGACCATAACTGTAGCGACCGGCATTGTGACCTCGAGTCTCGCTCGCGACGTTCCTTTTTGGCCCGAAACTGCGATCGCGAGTGAGATTCGCTAAAGTAGCGCAAGAGGTTAATAACTGCTGCTCCGACGTCTAATGGACAATAGCGAGTTGTCTCGAGGAACGGACAAAAAACGTCTCGTTTATCAATGAAAGGAATCTTTAGCGCAGAACCGCAGCCTGTTACATCATGCCGAAATGGAAGAATCCGCGGAATCGATACGACACGTCTTTGAAATCGCCAGCGTGCTAATTAAAACGTTAGATTCGCAACAATTTACGTGGCACGGCGCCATTGGTACTAAGCCCGATTTCCGGTTCCACGCGAGCATGAACATTCGAATGAACACTGGTTCGAGATATTAGGTCGACCTATAAGTTCGTGTATTTATCTGCTATGTAAAATGGAATTTTATACACTTGTTAAGCTATTAACCCTCTGCACTCGGAAGTTTTTCCACTAAAAATATTTGAATATTTTCTGATGAGATAAACACGATATTTTGTGAAACTAACTTGAAATCACACGTACATTCAGAAACCAAGCTATTTTATTTTAATATTTCTCAAATTGATGCGTTATACGAAGTGTAATAGTAAATATCAAATTTTATAGTTTTACTATATATTTCTCAAATTGATGATTATACACAGTATAATATTAAATATCAAATTTTATAGTTTTACTCTATATTTCTCAAATTGATGCATTATACGAAGTGTAATATTAAATATCAAATTTGATATTTAATATTTATGAAATCACGTGGTGAGTGAGTGTCACCTCTCGAGTGCGAAGGGTTAATAATTGAGTTTTAACCTGTATTCAGTTTATCAGGCTATTGTTCGTTATCATCTGTCTCATTAGCTAGTTTTCAGCTAATTCAATAGATGCACTCTTGAAGTTTCTGTAGAATTTCAAAAAGTTGATTTAACTGCTAGTTTTAGCGTTAACACGTTCCATACCACGTGTACCATTTATGCTTATTTATTTTGAGACACGTGTCGAAGAATATGAGACGTTGAAACGTTGATAAGTTTTAACTATCAGTCCCAAAGAATATCTTCAAAAAATCTTAACTGAACGTCTTTTTAAAATAAAACATATTTAAATACCATTAATACCACATCTATTCGGAAAATATCTCGACGAAGCACAGCTGCGAATAAACCCGCTCGACGCAGGAGCGCAAAGGGTTAAATCCGTTCGGCTAACCGGCTCTCGGCACGGTTAGTGTTAAATATGTGTATTTCCAGTGAGAAACTTCCGAGTGCAAAGGGTTAACACGCCGCGGCACGAACTTATGGGGCGACCTAATATTTCGGTGCATTATCCACGGGGTTCGGTTCGTGTCGGCCGGTAATTTGCGAGGAGCTCTTAACACAGCCGTCCGCGGCTAGGCGAATTTCCATCGATAATTCCTGCGAGCGAGAAGCCCCCGGCCGTCCGCGAGCAGGCGTAAAATTTTTGCCCGGACCAGCCGACTCGGTCGGCCGGCGACGAAATTTATGGAGATTGAATGACACGAACAACCGAGTAATATTCGGAAAGGCTCGTTCGGCGATAAAGCGTTCGCCGGGTTCGTGAGTGGGCGGCTCCCAGTGCATCGTGCAAATTTATTAGATCGCCGGCGCGGGGTCTACGAACGGCCGAGAAAGGGAAAAAATCTATGCGACCGACGCCGCCGGGCACGCAACCGAGTTCACTCGAGAACAGGCCGCTCTTTTCGAGAAAACTCGCGATCGAGAAAAAGCTTGAATAGGCGAAATCTTTCTTCTGTTCGTCGACAGTGAGTAATCGCCGGTAATTGTGAGCCGATCAATCGGCTGGTTAGGAATTTCTCCTTTCTTTTCGTGATCTATGAAGTCGTGAATGGGCGGAATTTCTCTGCTACATGTCGCTGTAATGAGCGATTAATCGTTGTAAAGTTGTATTTATTTGTGGACTCGTGGAATCGATTAGAAGATTTCTATCGAATAATTCCGTAGATCGGTTGGGAATTTGGAATTACACGAAGAGCTTAGTAGATAAAAATTGCCTAGTTCCCTGGATATTCATTAGCACGGTTCATTCTGAAATTTGCAGACACTGTTTAATTGTAATTCGCGAGGAAATTAATCTGCGTGATCGATAGGTTCATCAGTTTAGCAATCAGCTGACTATAGCACCCGTTAATTTATAATATTATTATTAATTTCGCGCTGGTCCGTGCGTTAAATAGAATGGAAATTCGCGGAATTACGTGTTCGCGGTATTGGGTTCACGGGTGAATGGGAAGAATGCCGATGACGGAGTAGTCTCTGCGCGCGACAGTGGGTCAAATAAGATGGTTACTTTTGGTCCATTGATTTCACCGTTTTCCCCGGGATCGTCTTCCGATGGGAGCATTTGAATAAATATGTCGCTCGCAGGGACGTATCGAATCAGCTGTTTTGCGACGCCACGGCGTTAACGGGGGCGCAAGAAAAATGAATAGCATTCGAATCTCTACCTGTACTCACCGATCTTCGGTATGTTCCTGTCATGATTTCCCTCGGTGGAAAACTGTAACAGAAAAGGAAACGTGTCCTGTTAGATTAATCATGGACGGAACATTGTTTCTTCGGTTTTACTTATTTTACCATTTTTATGTACCTCGCCTTTATATTGGACCAGTTTTATGTATTTCATTAGCTTTGTATATTTTACCATTTTTATGTATTTCAGTAGTTTTATGTATTGTACCATTTTTATATATATTACATTGTCTTTGTATATTTTACCATTTTTATGTATTTCACTATCTTTATGTATTGTACCATTTTTGTATATATCACACTATCTTTATATATTTTACCATTTTCAAGTATTCCACTATCTTCATACATGTTACCATTTTTACACATTCCTCAATCTTCGTTTAACACTAAGTACCACTAAAATAATCCTTCAGAGACTCATAACTCACTAATCGCACTTCCTAAAAACTGAATTCAACTAAGAAACAATATTTCACATATTGACGCACTTCACTTAAATCCGAACTCAAACATCAAGCTTCCTAATTTCACTAACTCAAGCTCCCTAATTCAAAACGATCACTCTACCGACGAGAATTTTTTAAACTCGGTCATCTCTGAGACACCATCTAATATTACGTACTGAAGCTCGTAGGACGGTGTACGCTCAGTTCAATTGTCTAAATAGAATTTTTATTGCCAATCGATTTTACTGTTCTCTCAATCTTTCTTCCTCCCTTATTACTTTCAGAAAATAATTACTATAGACTTCTAGCTTCCTACGACTTTTCTGTATAATCTGTCTCTTTGTAGTTTATACAGAACAGTCGTAGGAGGAAAACAATAATCTGTCTGTAGTTTATACAGAAAAGTTGTAGGAGGAAAACAATAATCCGTCTCTTTGTAGTTCATTCTTTTTGTGTACCAAAGGGTTGAATCCCGTATACTAAATAAATAAAGTCGTAGGAGGAAAACAATAATCTGTCTCTTTGTAGTTTATTGTTTTTCATGTACCAAAGGGTTGAATCCCGTACACTAAATATATAAATAAAATCGTAGGAGGAAAACAATAATCCGTCTCTTTGCAGTTCATTCTTTTCGTGTAGCAAATGGTTCAAGCCCGTATACTAAATAAATAAATAAAAAGTCACTCCCGAAAGATCTCCAGCTTTCGCTTTCTCAGCCGCGTTATACCCAGAACGGCGCAAATATCGAGTAGAAGATCAGGTTCGCCTGGAATTGTTCCGCTCTCCTCTTTTTTTATATATTCCCAGTGTTAATGGCTCGCTGGATACCGTTTCGCGGGGAGGCGAAATGGATTGGGCCGAAAGCTTTTAGCATGGTATAGGATTCTGGCGGGAAAGGAAAATTTATCGGTTCCCCAACGGCGAGAGTGATTCCGCGTAATAAAGTATTTCCAACGCGATGTTTCGCTCCCGTGATCCCGTAAACCGTCCCCTATCCTAGACTCGCGGAAAATATTCCGCGGCGGTGAGACTAGTCGATTTTTCATTCGTCAACTCGATTACATAGGCGAGTTTGATTACCGTCAGTCTACTTTGGAACTTCGGCCAACGGAAACACCGGCCCTGTCGTTCGCGCGTCATTATTTTACTTCATACCTCGCTGACACATTGCACACATTTCCTTTCAGAAAGTAAAGCAGCTTTCTGCAATGATGGACACGTCAAATCTTAAAGAATTTTAATTTTCATAAGGAATAATACACAAGTCGCTAAAATTATTCAATAATTCTAATGGTAGAAGAAGAAATTTCCTTTCGGAAAAGGAAGCAATTTCATACAATGATGGACACGTCAGATCTTAAAGAATTTTAATTTCCATAAGAAACAGTATACAAGTCGCTAAAATTATTCAATAATTCTAATGGTAGAAGAAAAAATTTCCTTTCGGAAAATGAAGCAATTTTATACAATGATGGACACGTCAGATCTTAAAGAATTCTAATTTTCATAATGAATAGTAAACAAATTTCTAAAATTATTCAATAATTCTAATAGAAGCACACATTTTCCTTTCGGAAAGTAAAGCATCTTTACTCGATGACGAGCACGACGCCGAAGGAGCAGAAAAGGATGGGGAAAGGGGGAATTTCGCAGCCATTTCTCTTTTCACGCGGAATTCCTCGCGTCGGAGTAACGGGGACGGTGTCCCGAAAAGAAGTTGGTTGTGGGAGGAGGATGGATCGATAGTCGGTTCCGTATCCTTGGACTTCCCGTGGAATGGAGCCGTACGCGTCCGTGTCCGATCAACCTCGAATTCTGATTAAATCGCGCGTGCAACAGTTTCGGAAGTCTTCGACCTTGTTCGCTTCAACTGTTCCATCCTCGAGAGCAAAGGGATCGAATAAAAAACGAGTGGAGGAGAAAAAGATCGTCGAGACGGTGTACCGTAAGCGTCGAAGTCGCCGGCGACGGAACGTGCCCTGTGTTCCATATATTTTAAGGATATCGCTTATACTTGGGGATGTTTTGCGTAGAACGTAACGTTTAAATGGGAGCATTGGTAGAAATGAATTGGTACATTATGGAGGAGAAGTGAACTGTGCGCCGCGTTACGTGTTATTTCGATGGGGAAGTTTCGTGAATGGTATTATCAATTCGGAATAACGATAATGATAGGGAGGGTCGATAAATTTGGTTTGAAGGGTTTTGCAGTTGGTATTTAATCGAATGTTCAAGTGTAATGGGCTTCTAGATGTAAGTTTTGAAGCTGTGGAGCTTTAAAATTTTAATATTCTGAACTCTGAAATTAAATTTAGAAATTCAAACATTTTTTAATTCTAACATTCTAAATATTGGGATACTGGAGTACTAGATTACTCGAATACTTTACTACTTTAGTACTAAAGTATTAAACTACTGAACTGCTGAACTACTGAACTACTGAACTACTGAACTACCAAACTACTAAACTACTAAATTACCAAACTAGGAAACTACCAAACTATGAAACTACCAAACTACTAAATTACCAAACTGCCAAATTACCAAATTACCAAACTACCAAACTACCAAACTACCAAACTACCAAATTACCAAACTGCCAAATTACCAAACTACTAAACTACTAAATTACTAAAGTACTACACTACTAAATTACCAAACTATCAAACTACTGAACTACCAAACTACCAAACTACTAAACTACCAACCCACGAAACTACCAAACTACCAGATTACCAAATTACCAAATTACCAAACTACCAAACTACCAAACTACTAAACTACTAACCTACCAACCCACGAAACTACCGAACTACCAAACTACCAAACTACCAAACTACCAAACCACCAAACCACCAAACCACCAAACCACCAAACAACTAAACTCCAAACACCCAACAATCCTACACCCCAAGCTCCCAAATCCCCAAAACTCCAGCCTAAAAACCTCCACACTGGCATCCGCGCCATCCACAGCTTTCCGCTCTCCGTCAAATCATTTACTCCCGATATTGCTCGATCCATCACAACGCAAACACTCCATAAAAAAAAGGCGCAGCAGAACCAGCATGAAATCCGCGGGCCAGTGACGAAGCGGCAAAAACGGTCCAGGTGTTTCAATTTAAGCGACACGCCCATCGTATCACGAATCCGGTGTCCCGTGCGCGGCGTGATCACCGAGTATTCTCTCGGGACGGCGTCCTCCGGCCGCGCGAGGGGTCCATCAGCGATTCGCATTTTCGCGTCACGGTTCGACGTGGCGTCGCCCGAATTTCCCCTGTAATACCTCTGTCGCGCGGAATTCCAGCTGCGAGGCGGCGCGCGTACGTGCCCGATCTCCGTCCGCGGATCGCGAGATATAACGAAACGATACATCAGAACCAGTCGCCGGAGCCCGATAAGATATCGGGTACGTGGCAAAAATCCGCGATGGTAGAACAGGTGTCGTTAGCTCGTGCACGCTGAAATCCCGTCGTTTCGATGCAAAATAAATTACCCGCGAAAACGGGGAGGCTCGCCGGACTACGTGCGTCGCGCGAGGAATACCGGAGCGCGACGGTGTTCTCAGCCACTTAACCAACTTCGGCGGAATAAAAAGTTTCTGATGAGGGCACCGTGATTAAGCGGCCGGCTGTGGGAGCGGGAATATTGTGGTTAAACCGGGGATGCTGTAGGAATAGGGTTTGATGGGTTATTCCGTGGAAATGAGGGAAATCTGGGAGTAGATTTATGGAAGTGTTAATTGGAGAGTAGGTTTGAAATATTGCTTCAGGTTTGTGGTGATTTATTGCTGGGAGAATTTTTGTAGTTTTTTGTTTTTGGAGATGTGATTGAGGGGATTGGAATATTTAGTATTGTGGGAATAGTGTGATATTGAGATATGTGATATAGTGAAATGTATGTATATTCTATAATAATATAGTGTTAATTGGAGAGTAGGTTATTGTATGGAAATGAGAGAAATCTGGGAGTAGATTTATGGAGGTGTTAATTGGAGAGTAGGTTTGAAATATTGCTTCAGGTTTATGGTGATTTATTGCACTGGGAGAATTGATCAAACAATTGAAAATTGATCAGAATTCCAGATGTAATTGAGGAGATTGAATATTTAGTTTTGTGGGAAAAATGTAATATTGTGATATGTAATATAGTGAAATGTATATATATACTATAATAATATAGTGTTAATTGGAGAGTAGGTTTGATAAATATTGCTTGAGGTTTATGTATTGCACTGGGAGAATTTTTGTAATTCTTTGTTTTTGGAGATGTGATTGAGGAGATTGGAATATTTAGTTTTATGGGAATAATGTGATATTGTGATATGTAATATGATGACAAGAATATGTATGGGAATCTAGGTTAAAGTTTCTAGGAGAGTCTGAATAAGATTGTTATTGGTAATTTTGCACGTTTTTGACATTGTATGCACCTTTGGAGGTTTTCTGTATTATTTGGCATGTTTGATGAATATTTATAGATTTATTTATCTTGCGATGGTAAGAATAATATTGATACTATGTTTTTTGTTCTGTGATGGTGTTGATGATTTAACGTTCGATGGAGAATTGACGCGAAATAAACGGTCGTACGAAGGAACACTTCGTGCAGCCTTCGTTTACCGCAGTAATTCAATTCTCGCAGAATTAATCGGGCGAACCCTTCAATCCAATGACCCACATCGAGTAATCACAAGCGCACGGTTGTATCCGCGAAACGTTCAACGACGATTAGTTCGAATGAAGTGGTTATTGTAGTTCCGAGGAAACACATTATTAGCAATTTAACTATACGTTTGAAGTTCTCTCGGTTATCGTCCGCGCGACACCGTGCCAGATGTTTAAAATCGATACCCGTAACTTCGACAGATGTGGGGCGAGAGTTGAAGAAGAAATAGTTCGTAACTAGCACGTAATGAAGGGACTTTTCTACAAAGTACCCTACGTACCACGGGCATTCGAGGTAGAATGAGATTCTCCGAAGTGCTGCTTGATTTCATGCAAATCGAATTCGGAAGTTTCGAAATTTGTTCGTTGCTTTTGTTTGGGACGTGTATCGATGCTGCTTGCTTTTCGGTAAATCAGTTATTTTGTACGTAATGGATCTGTAACCTGTTGTATTGTAAAAAGGATTGTTATTGTATTGTCATTGGATCGATATTGTATTGTTTTTCTATTGACATTGTACTGTCCTTGCTTTGTCATTGCATTATGATTGTAGTATCATTGTATTGTCATTCTTTTGACATTGTACTGTCATTGCATCACCATCGCATTGTCATTCTATTGATATTGTATTGTCATTGCATTATGACTTAATAATGAAACGATTGTTATTGTATTGTCACTGCATTACCATTGCATTCTCATTCTATTGACATTGTACTGTCCTTGCATTGTCATTGTATCGACATTGTATTGTTATTCTATTGACATTGTACTGGCATTGCATTACCATTGCATTCTCATTCTATTGATATTGTATTGTCATTGCATTATGACTGTACTATCATTGTGTTATCATTGCATTGTGATTCTATTAATATTATATTGTCATTGCATTACGACTGTATTATCATTGCATTACCATTGCATTCTCATTCTATTGATATTGTATTGTCATTGAATTATAACCGTCCTATCACTGTGTTATCATTGCATTACCATTCTATTGACATTGTACCATCACCGCATTACCATTCTATTGACATTCAACTATCACTACATTGTCACTCCATTATCATTGCACTATAATCCCAATGACGCTACACTCCCATACCATCATTTTATCCCCACGCTATCACCATTATACCATCACAATACTATCACTACCATACACAACCAAAAAATACCCAACAACAAACACACAACGAAATCAAGTGCCACAATCCATCCAAATCCAACCAAGAGAAGCACACAGTTACATCAAGACCAACGCAAGTATTCCAGCAACGCTCCACTACCAGCGCTAAAGTATTCCCAGTCAAATTTTCCACCGCGAATATCAAGGATCCTCGGTATTCCAGTTTACAGAACATTATGTAAGGGTAAATTCCACGGGACTTTTCCGGCGATTCCACGGGAACGGGGGCTGAATCGTTGCCATGCCCGTTAACCGAGGCGTCTCGCCGTTTCGTTGGATTAAGACCGTGATCCCTTTACGCCGTTCCATCGGAGGACCTTCGGGGGAAAGCGACAGGACCGAGAAGCCAATTCAGCCAGGCGTTTCGAATTCCGCGCTGTTTACCAGCTCATTGTATTTGTCTAGAATCCACAGTAGCGGAAACGCGAGCAGGAAATACGTCGTCGGGGACGAAACTACCTTTGTACGGCCATTTCTCTTTCCGCGCCCCTCGCTATCTCCCTTCGGCCCTCGTTGTTCCATCCCGCGACGTCGTCAAGACAAACGACTTCCATTTACGTCGGTTCCTCTTTGTCTGCTTTTTAGGAATTCATTTTCATTATTTCAATTTATTAAGTCGAGCCACGCGGAGCTTTCAAAGCGTTTCTCAATGCTGAGTCTGTTAGGGTGCGTAAGGAAGATAAGTAACGTTCAGATGTACAATGCATTAGGGGTGTGAGGAATTATTGAAGAATGATTTGCAAGGAACCATGTGCAGTTTTATATCAGATAACAGAGAGTTTGAGTATTATTATTTTAATTTATGTAAAGGACGAATGTGGAGCACTCAAAGTGCATAATGAAGATACGTATTAAATGCACTCTGCATTAGATTTATGAGGAATTATTAAAGAATGATTTTCAAGGAACCATATACAACCAGTTTTATATTTAATAACAGAGACTTTAGATGTCATTATTTCAGTGTGTCGAGCGAGCCAATATGGAGCATGCAAAGTGCATAATGAAGATGCGTAAAATTTGAATGCATGAATTATGAGTAATCAATTTTACGTTTAACGACACAGATTTGCAATTCGTGGTTCACAGTAGCAATTTACGCACGGTTTCGAAAACCGAGATTACGATAAGCGTGAAAAATTGCGTTGCAGGTAAGAGACTCGACAACGATCAAACGAGATATAAATTGCGGGCCGATTAACGATTGTTTTAATTGATTACGGTTCCACCTCGGTCTCGTTTTTCCACTCTCGCCGCGGTATTATCGCGATGATTAATTAAATACGCGTTTAATAAAGCCACGCGATCCGTTTTGGATCGTGTCCGGTGCGCGAAACTCAACGCTCGCGATCGGGAAACCGGTTCAACGGCCGATTATCCTTAATTGCGAGTCGTTGTACGTGGGAAGGAACGAACGTACGAATTGTAATAGAACACCGCGTAGGAGGCTGATAATGGCGTTCGTTCGTGTTTAACGATCGACCGTGGAGACGCCGGCGATCTTTCTCTCTTGGGTATCCTCGGACACGCTACAACCGATTCGGCCGGTGGTTTTTAACACTAGATTTTCGTCAGTTTCACGGATATTGGATTTTTTCAACGTGATCTAGTAACTGTTTTAGTCGATTTTGATTCGTGCAATTAGAAAACGCATTGCAATACTCTTTCTACAATTTTCACGATTTACAGAGACCAACACGTTTTCTAGGGATAGAATAAAGTGTAGAACAAACGTCCGTAAATCTTGTATTAATATAATTAGGCAAAATTCATTTTGGTTACGTATGAAGACGATCGAAATACAACTTTCGGTGCAAATGAGAAGTATTAGGTATGTATAATTATTGATCGATATTCACTCTAATCAACTGTGGAAATCTCAAATTCCAACTGTAATATAGTAACAACCGAAAAATATAGATTAATTTATGTATGATTTCTTGTTAAATTCATTTTCAAGAATGTTGTCTGCATCTAACTAGAAAGTATAGAGTACTTCGTGAAAAACTTTCGAGTGCAAATTAAATATAGATGTATCACCGATGATTCACTTCGCAAATTTCCTTCGGAACTGCCATAAATTCGAAAGAAGCTACTAGATTAGGTTAGGAGAAGAAGACTACACAGTAAACTGGAATTCCTTTTTTCACCACTCGCTTCCGGTCCAGTTCTCGCGACAAGGAATAAACTGATAAGGATATAACGAGGAAATCGATGCGCCGCGGAGGCGAACAATTTTCAGAAATTTATTACGCTCAATCGTCGTGAGACTTGTAGCTCGAGCCATAGAGATTCGCGAGCGATCCTTTCTGCCCGGGACGAATAAATTCTAGCCTCGACGTCGCCCATTCTTGCTGCTACCAGCTTCGAATTCGATGGAGATTGTTTGGTTTGGCACGTCGATCGTGAAATGGCATCGACATTGTTTCTAATGTACGGGGCAAAGTGGTTTGAGAATTATGAAAGATTAGAATATTTGTAAGACTATAGTAGTTACAGTAGGTGATTCGAAACGTGTCCCACTTTTTTTCGGTGAACACTATGGAACACTGAAGTCTAGAGGTCCTCTTTCCGCGTCACCCTGTATATAGCCGAAAGCGTTGTTTGTGGACTCCGTTTGTTACTCAATTATGCAAGCGGCAGCTGACGTATCGGTTCCAAATTTTGCATGGAGGTAGACAATGAATTAGGTTAACATATAGGTCATCGAGCATCCCGAATTTCAGCTGCGCTCCCGAGGGAAAAAAGTAGAATTATACATGATATTACAATGGTTTATGGTAGTGTTATAATATTTTGATTTTCTATGTTTTATGTATATATTTCATAATATAATATTGTATCATAATATTAATAAAGTTTCTATTTCCACTATCAATCCATTTTTATCGTTTATTTTATTCATATATATTTCATAATAATATCTAATATTATACAGTAATATTAATATATCTATCATCAACCTATTTTTATAATAATACATAGCATTATATAATGATATCAATAAAATAGAACATTCTATTTCACCTATTAATCCATTCTCATCATCACACTGTTCCACCGAATGAAAACTTCCTACACAGCAACGACGATCAGATCGTCGGGCGAGCGATCAATTCCCGAGGCGGTAAATCTCGCAGATTTCTACACTGTTCCTCGAAATAATATATGGTACACTCCCTCTCGCCCCATATACTTTGAAAAATGCGCGGGAACCCGCAACGCTCCAGTTATTTGTCCGGCACGCGGTGTTTTTGCCCGGTCCCCGGTGACTCATAACTTTTTCATCTTTAATTGGAACACACCGCGTATCAAGGGACAATTGCCGCGGAAAAGGGTCGTAATGTCCTCCGGCCGGCTCGTCTCATTGTTTCTCGCCGCGGTTCGGTTGTTATCTGACGGCGTTTCATAAACGAATCCGCCGATAGATCGGCCGATAGTTATCGAACGCGGTCGCGGCGAAATGCAGTTTATTACCGCGCTGACTTTTACTCGGCTGCGCTGTTTTTCGGCCGGACGAGCCGTCGTCGTAAAAACTATTTAAACAAACAATAGGAATGAAAAGAAATATCGTTTCCCGATAGTAGCTGCTATGTTACGTCTACAAACAACGAACACTGTTGTAAATACGAATGTAATGTGATTCCTCGAAACATTTACTGATTGCAAAATTCACGTCAAATTCACAAGAGAAGGTTAAGATGAATATTCTCTACAAGATTATCTAGTATTTATCATATAATATAATATCAAAATGGTAACTAGTTACCTCGTTGATTATAATTAATATTATAATATCCCTTTTATCAATGAACCAATTCTTCTACCCAACTAAAAAGCTAGAACTCTTAACCCTCTATGGGCCGAATTTTTGTTCACGATTATAACAAAATCTATGCAGTACAAAATTAATAAATATCCACATATGAATACGAACTAACAATGTATTCAATAGTTCCCATAACTTCATCAAACGAACGTATTTCGTAACTTTCAAGTTACAATGACGTTGAACTTTCACGCCTGAGGGTGTAAAAGTTGCAGTTAACCGATTACCTCGTTTTATTCACCACTTTGAGTGCAGAATTAAGTAACTCAACAAGATGCCTATATACTGATATGTGACTTCAAAGTTACATTACCATTTTACTGAACCAATTAATAAATCACTCGTCAGTAGACTAGCAAGTAATAAGTAGCTCCTGTCAACTCGAAACTCACTCAAGTCACTCTCGAAAATTCGGATGATCATCGATTTCCCATCGCGGCACGCTACTGCCTTCGACGGTATATCTTATGACAAATGGAGCAAACACAATTACGCGCGATAATTAGTATCCCGAGGATGCCGACCGTTTATTATTAGTTCGAACGAATGCGGAGCCCGGACGTATTTCGGGTTCGTCCGACTGCGGATTCGGTTTCAACTCCACCGAACGTCCGTTCCAGTGAACTCCGGGGCCAAAGTATCAAGGTAGAAAGGGAGACATTGTGCCCCGAGCCGGAGTAATGATCTCGCCCCGCTTCGAACTTTGTGGAAGCAACTGTGAAGTATCAGGTGGGCCGCGCGACGGGAATGGTCGATTGAACGCGCGAAGGTTACCTTCGCGAACACTTCGCGCTGTGAATTTAACCCTTAGCACTCCAAATGGTTCTGTAATTTATCGGCAACTGCAACTAATTTTTATGGTATCTCCAGTGAAAATGAAAAATGCTGTAACATTCCTTCGATCTTTGTTTTCCTTCTCAGTGCGAAATTTGGATGTGTGGAGAATCTAATAATTTTGGGGTAGTTCCTTTGATTCGTTCAAATATTTGTTTTATAACTGGTGCAATATTGGAGCCTACGGAGTTCAAAGGGTTAAACTGCGACGAGTAATAAATCGGTATACGCATCCGATCGAATTCTAATTAACACGAACAACGAGCGTTTCATGCGATTAATACGTAGTTTTCGTGAAAATTGTAACAATAGGTTTTTCTTCAATTTCTCGTGTGTTGATTTTAGTATGTCGTTCAAGCGAAACTATTTATTTGTCGAATCGTTTCGGATATTTAACGCCTTCGACGTATCGATGATTGCGAAATAAGGAGACTGGGAACCGCCATTTTGTCGGCTGTAGTTCTAGCGTTGGCCGCTTGCGAATCTTCGTAAAAATTCAAATTGTTGAGAATACGTTTAGAATGGAATTTTAGTGGAAAATGGTTTTCTTGTGACACGTGTTATAATAAATATTAGGTTTCGAATAATTTATGTTTCTTCGTATTGCAATATGCGAAATTTTGCAGTTTGAAATCATAATTTTATGGGTTATAACAGTCAAGAATATAGAAACGTTATTGTAGTTTTTAGTATTTTACTGTCGAAGGTTTCAGAATATCAAAATGTTATTGTATACCGTACAATTTTCTTGGAGTGAAGTCTTACACAAGAAACATTCGTTCTATTCTGAAATTCGTTCGAGTAACATTACATGATCGTTAAATTATGTTAAAATAAAATTCAGCTACGACAGCTTATCCCGCATTTTGCAACGAGATGAGCCTCGAATCCCATTTCATTGTGTAATAATGCAACCGCGCGTGTTCACGCGGGATTTACATGCATGTAAGCAGATTTCCGTGGGACTGGAATTAAATAGAATATTCTTGGCAAATAAATTCAGCGGAGTGCGAGCAAAACCAAATTGCATGAAATTTTAATACTGTGCTCGGTTTATTAAATGTCAAGGACCCGCAGGATTTAAAAACCGCTTGCGGTTTAACCACTTAACCGTCGAGCCCGTGGCAGCCGCATATTCATACATCCAAATTGCTTTTAATTAAGAACATTGATTAGCAATACAATGAACGACAAGATCACTCGACACACGTTAATTGAAAACGTCCATTAGTAACACGACAGACAACAAGAACAATTAACACACGATGATTCACAAGCAACGTCCAGAAATACGAAGCGTTTCCGACGTTTTTATTTACCTCGAAAAACAATAAAGCATTTCACTCGATTTAATTAAATCTAGCATTAAATTTTATTAAATTTCCAAAGTCCTCTTTCATCCATTTAACGTTGAATCAACTCCAATATTGTACAAATTAATCAGCTTCTCAATCGTTGTCCCTCCTATTTCTATTTCCGCTAAGAAAAATTTGTCGTCTAACTTGTTTATCTCTTTATAACCAGATAATCGTCTAGTTATTGTAAGAATAGATAAACAGAAAGTATCTTGATTTTACTTGATTTTACACAGTGAAACTATAGAATGTGATACTTAATGTTAAACTTTGCATAATGCCTCGATACGTGAAACATTGGAATAAAACAGCTTTGTTCCTCGATGTACTGGTGATTTCTCTTCGAATTAGTCTTAAAGAACATCGTCTTCGCCTCGTAAAGAAATGTTAAATATTTCTAGTAAGAAACATCCAAGTTCAAAGGGTTAACTCGACAGTAAAAGGGTCAAGGATAAGTAATTTTCGTGAAGCAACTCCTTTGACCGACGTTCAAGAGGTCGCACGGTGGCCATATTGTGCACAGCATGATGCAAAAATATGCGTCCCACGGCGCCTTACCCGAAACGGTGTCTACATTTTCCGGTGAACTGATTCCCTGCAGTTGACAAAGGGTGATTTTCGTTCTCTTCGCGCCGACACGTGAAATACGCTTGACCTCCGGGAAATACCGGCCGAAAATGGACACTGCGGCGGAAAACATTTTCTGAGGGGGTGTTGTTAACGCGAGGAACATGCATCCAGCGCGCGCTGTTTGCGAGGATCGTTGCGAGGAACAAACGGGAAACGGGTAATAATCGTAATGTTGAAAACCACGGATTCTACTTTGCGATAGCCGCGGACGAGCTCTTTGCGCTTGTAACGCTGGGACACTGAAATAAACCGAGCATCCGTTTCATACGGACAAACGAGACCGAGAAAACATGCCGACAGTGGTCGATAGATCGTTAATCTTTATGTAAATTCGAATTTTTGAATTTTTAGGAGGTAATCAGAAAAATAGAATAGGAAATTGGTTTTCATAAAAATATTCTATAAAAAGTAGAACACTTTGAGTATTTCATATATCTGCGTATTGAGTGCATTCTTTGTAATATGGTCGATAGATCGTTAATCTTTATGTAAATTCTAATTTTCAGAAGGTAATCAGAAAAATAAAATGAGAAATTGGTTTTCATAAAAATATTCGATGGAAAGTAGAACACTTTGGGTATTTCATATATTTTCGTATTGAGTGCATTCTCTAAAAGGTTATTAATTAGCATTGAACATTAGGTTTACGAATATTTACTGTATAGATTATTCTATTGTTCTCAGAGAAATGAATGATCATTTAGATCCTTGAAATTAGAGGTTTCAGAGTAGACAATTAGAACTTAGGATTCATATTTCTATAATTGCATCGATCAAAATGGAAATGAATTACCAAATGATGTTTGGTAAATTCAATATCCGGCAAACTGACGTGTTTGGTAAGTCTAGTGTTAAATAACTTTCTAAAACCTTCTCATTAACTGAATATTCCTCGGAAAACGACGCGGGTGGATATGTAATAAACTGCAAGTAGATTTTCTATGTGCCCATTCGCCACAGGCACATCATCTCGTACTTCCGGGGAACTACCACGAGGAGCAAGTTGCGAGGAACATCTTCATTAAGGAGCTACACAGAAGGGAGCGAACAATGAGCTCTCTTAGCGGCCTGCCGACTTATTATCCCAGGTATCCCTCCATTATATTGCGTCCGTTTTCCGAATGATCCGTTCGAATTGATCGTAATTGCGGTTTCGAACGTAAGAAACAGCATGGAACGAGAGTTTCCCACGCAACGATGGTAACCTGTGTAACATTCTTAAATACTAGAATAGTATTGTAATAGTATAGAATTTAACAAACATAACTACTACTCAATTGTTTTGAATTCAAATTAACCCTTTGACGTACTATTTTACTATCGACAATTTGGAAGAAATGAACAAAATTGTCCATGCTACTTCAAGTGGAAATTTCATCTGAAGATAATACAATGATAATAGCAAAATTCTAATAATAATTAGTCTAGAAATCTTCATCGCGAGTCTCACTAGTCATTGTACGGCAAGGGGTTAACTATCATTCTGTTATCAATTATTACATTGTAAGACAAACTAAAATAGAATATAAAATTTTCATCTCAATAAATAACCGACAAACTTATCGATCGCGTTTGAAAAATAAATCACAGGGGTTAATCAGTAATTCTCAGCTTACGAGCATCAAGAACGATTCCCCGAGAAAGTCTCGTTGAACGAGCAGCGTTAGCAACGCATCCGCCGTCTAACGTGATCTTTCACGCGAGGATCCAGCGAGAAATCCGACAGTCCCGAAACGAGGGACGTGTAACTCGTCGCGGAATGGCAGCCAGCTTATTTAGCCGAGGCATCGTAAACCCTATCCTAAACATCCACGGCGGAAGTTACTTCGAGCCGAGACGACGAGGAGAATGTTTATCGCTCCGGGAAAGGGATTTGCGGATGTTGGCAGTGCGTGTAAGTGCAGCCTGCTCCGCGACGGATCCGGAGACGGCCAGGTCGCGTCGGAAGAACGGCCGGGATCTTTTCGCGTGATTTATGCGCCCGCCGTTTTGCGACATTTGCCAAAGCGGAGCGATACAGCGCCGAGCGAGCTCCTCCATTGTTGCGGCGCGGCTTATCGGGCACGTGAATGGACGACGCGCGCAAGGTCGTAGTATTCTTCGCGATATCCGAGTTGGATGGACCAACGTGGAATTTCGAGACTCGAGGAGAATTATAATGATTAATGATTAACGAAGATTCTTTGAAACGTACAAAACCTTCGGCGGATGAAGTGAAATTACATTTCGATCGTTTAATTAACAGGAAACTACGTGCTGATCTCTTGCTGTTTCATTAATTACATCATTTGTTCGCGACTTAGTCTTCCAAATATGAACATTTCATCTCGCCGAAATGTCGACGTTCGTCCGCAAAGGGTTGTCTTCGGTTTTTGGTTATTTTTACGTTGAGGTTTGCCTCGGAAATCTGTGTGAAAATATTGCGATGCGTTGAAATTTGGGTAAATGCGGAGATTTTGCTTGGCAACATACGAATTAACTCTATTTGGAAATTTCTTCAATAACTTTCTACAATAAGTCTTAGAAAAGATAAAAAGTGCATACAAAACTAAAACTACGATGGTTTAAGGGCTCGAACGAAACGGTAAGGCTGTAAGTGGCCTTAACACCTACGCTAAAAATTCTAGATACTACAAGAGTTTCGCGAAGAGAGTTCTGCTAAGAGAGAATTCTTCGATTGAGAATAACAACAGTGAATTATGTTGTTGAATAAATAGGATAATGAAATTGGAAGAAGTGTCTCGCTCTGCTAACAGGGAATCTTTCGATTGAGAATAATAATAGCGAATTATGCTGTTGAATAAATAGGATAATGAAATTGAAAGTGTTTCGTGTTAGAAGAGAGTTCTGCTAAGAGGGAATTTTTCGATTGAGAATAATAATAGTGAATTATGTTGTTGAACGAATAGGATAATGAAATTGGAAGAAGTGTTTTATATTATAAGAGAGTTCTGCTGACAGAATTTTTTGATGGGGAATAATAATAGCGAATTATGCTGTTGAGTAAATAGGATAATGAAATTGAAAGTGTCTCGTGTTAGAAGAGAGTTCTACTAACATGGAGAACATGGAATAATAATAATAATAATTAGATATATTGTTGAATGAACAGGACAATGAAATTGGAAGTGTTTTATGTTACAAGAGAGTTCCTAACACGAAATTCCTTGGTTGAGAATAATAATCCTAGTTATATCGTCGAATAAATAGGACAACAAAATTGAAAAACATGTTTCACGTCGCAAGAGTTCTAACATACATCTCGTTTGTGAATACTAATAACAAATACACGGAATAAATAAGGCAGTAAACACCAGATACACTTTACAAAATAACTTTACCAACACACGTCTCGTTTAGTAGTAAATAAAGTAATGAAGAAATCCTGTTGTCCAAACAAGGCAATAAAATCGCAGTAGCTGCTTCGCGTCGCGAGACAGTTGCAGTTGCGTCGAGCACTAATCATAGTATCCGCGTTTCCTATTTCAGGCAAATTGCGCTGTTCGGAACGCGAAACGGTCGAGCAAAGTTTTATTAACGCGCATCGGTTCGGCGCTATTAGCTGCCTCGCGAGGCATCGCGTGGCACGGCGCCGCCGTAAAACGCGTCCCTCGAGAGACACTTCCGATAACCTGCGACTGCTCCCTAAAATCGGTTCCTCCGTTCCGTCTTCTATTTTTACGATCTGTCTTCTGCTCTCACATGGAAAAATTCGCTGCGAGTGGACGCGCCCGGAGTGCGCCGCGGTCGTTCGTTTCGCTTCGACTCTCCGCGAGAAAATATACAGGCCTTCGAAGCGTTCAGGCGACTCGTGAGGAGAGACACATGGCAACTTGGATGTTTTCAGTGTGAGGCCCAAATAAATCAATCACGATGACAAATAACGTAACCCGGGTCAAGTGGTTCCGTGCTGGAGACATAGTCAACGTCTTTGTCTCCCTCGCTTAACCCTTTGGCGTTGTTCACTTTCGCTGATACGCTGTTGTAACGTTTCACTGTCGAAGATTCGGAAGAAATGCAACAGAATTTTTCAGTACAGAATGCAACAGGAATGCAACAGAATTTTCCAATATAGAATGCAACAGGAATGCAACAGAATTTTCCAATATAGAGTGCAACAGAAATGCAACAGAATTTTCCAGTATAGAATGCAACAGAAATGCAACAGAATTTTCCAGTATAGAATGCAACAGGAATGCAACAGAATTTTCCAGTATAGAATGCAACAGAAATGCAAAAAATTCAAGTAAGTTTAAATATGACCCAAAGTCACAATCGTCCGATTAGGGTTAAGTGGAAATTTCATTTGAAGATAACAGATCGATAACAGGGCAACAGTTTTTTGCTTTGATCCGTGAGCAACGAAGAACATTGAGTTTTGTTCAATTAATTTGGAAATCTTCCTCACGAGTCTCACTCGTCATTGTGGCAAGGGGTTAACAAAGGGCCTAGGCTGGAGCCACTTCGACGCGATCAAGGGGTTCAAGGCGCAATGAAAGGGAGGACCGCAGGATCCTTTGTACTCGTTGACCCGCTCTCTGCGAGCGGAATCGAAGAGCCGTTGGAATTGAAATATTTATGGTACGTCGAGTCTTCGAGCTTAAATATTCTTTTTGTGCATTGTCTAGATGTCGATGGTTACCTAATCTCTTAAAGACTTGTGGCATATGCAGGGTGTAATTAAATTATTGCGTATAAATGGTAGAGTACAGCTCGCTAAACTAAGTAGATCCTAGTAAATATGGGTTCAAAGTCAATAGTTTCTGAGAAATAGGTTTAGTTTAAAAAATAATAAATAAATAAGAATGATTTGTTTTTTAGTATTTTAGCTATTTTAGGGAATTAGTGGTAATTTTATGGTGAAAGTTGAATAGGAATGAAAGTAGTATTTTAGGGTTGCTTAGAATTTTATGTTCACGTTGGATTTTAATTGGAGACGAGGATCGATGGGTAATTACTATTCGGCTTTCGAAGAATTTAGAACAATGTGTCGGAAAGGATTTTTATAAATATTTTAGGAATGTTTATTATGTATCGTTGGAAAGCGGACAATGATAGAGAAAAGGATGAGCCAACAAGTTGCATTTAGAAGCAGAAAGAAAGATCGATATTTCCTCGGGGAGCGAAATAAAATTGGAAAAAGCTGTTGGTATATGTATACACTGTTGACACGTTCCGGAGGACGACGACCGTCGACGGAATCGAATCGCAAGAATTAATAACGACGGCGAGAGTCCCGGCGCGCCTTTCAAACACATTAAAATGCATTTCAGGTGGCAACCCGACGGGTTAAGCGGTTAAAATCGTGGTCCGGTCGACCTCGTTCTGAATATTAATTTGACAGGGACCGTTTTAGATCTCCGTGTCGCCTGGTAAAAATTCCGAGGAACGGCTGGAATCCGGAAGCAGTCGTAACTTTGATTTACCACTCCGAATGGGTTCAAGTACAATCGTAACTGGTCATATTTAAAACGAGGGGAAATGCGAAAGACCGAGGTGATGAAGGTTATCGAAATTTGGAAGCATAAATTTCCTTAGTGGTGATGGATTTTTATCGGTTTTAACAATGTCAATGATGTTCATGGAATGAGTAATGTTATTTTTGATGTATCTGAAGATAGGATCAAAAGTAGTCGGTGTAATCTGTAAAGTTTGTCAGATGGAATTATATAAAAATATAAAAAAGGAAGCCAACAACACACGGTGTTCCCAGGCGGTCACCCATCCAAGTACTGACCGTGCCCGATGCTGCTTGACTTCGGTGATCGGACGAGAACCGGTATTTTACAGCGTTTTTAACGTTTTAAAAATTGTTTATTTAGGGCTTTTAAATAAATATTACAGGATAACTTAACTTTAAATAAACAAAAAGTAATATATGGTTACGGATTATAATTTTAGACTTATACGGTTAAGGCACCCAAATCAGTCTTATTCGGGACGGGTTTCATTTTACGAGGAGTGACTCTGATTCACCCTTCGTTTGTACTTATTTTTTTTTTTTTCAGGTACGTTGCTATTACGAGTATACAGAAACTTACTTATTTTAATAATGCTCCCTAAAATGCCCTCATTAAAAAGGGAACTAGCATATGTATTTGCAGCTTATAAAATACGAGTGAAGAAGAAGGGAGTGATAGAAATAGTGAGGTATATACAATGGTAAGGAGGAAAGGAGTGAAAGAGAGAGGGAAATAACTTACATCTATCTTATGAACTATGGTTACATTTTTAACAAAGAATTACTAAATCTATGTGGAGACTATTTACAATATTTACAATCATTTGGTTTGGTTCATATTTACTTAAGCTATATTGCACCTTAAGATTAGCGTTATGGGGGTTTATATTGGTCAGCTAGCCACCAGTATCTCTTACAGTCAGTTTTCATTCTTTGTGATTCTACCTGGTCCCTTTGCGGAATGTCTGTATTATATACAAGTCTTTGGAGGTTGAGATTCACTTCTTTAAGGGGGGATTGGTAGGTAATAGCTTTTTTTGACATGTGTCTGGGAGTGTGGTACAACAACGGCACTGCGTTACTATTTTGAATGTATCCATTTTTATCCAGAAATATAAACGCTTCTGGTGGGATGAAGCCTGAATTTAGCGAATTTCTAATGTAATTTTCGTCGGGGAAGGCGATCGGGAAGATAAGGCTATTATTTTGTATTTCTGAAACTCTGGCAAAATAGTTCCTAACTAATTTTATAATGAAGTTATCTATTCTGTTTACATTCGCTCGGTTGTATATTATGGAGTTTCTAATATATTTTTTAAAATTCGAACTTTCTGACCTGTATATGCCCACGCATGCTCTGAGGCACCGTCTTTCGAATACCCTGAATCGTTCCATTAGAGATGCTCCCGTGTTGTACCACATCTCACAACCATAAGTCATTATTGGTCTTATTAATGCCTGGTAGCAGATTATTTTTACTTTTGTGTTTAGTTTTCTCGAGTGGAATATTCGTGCATTTGCTGCAAATGCTTTTTTGGCTTTGCCCAGTTGTGTTAAGGGATGAACATTTAATAAAAATCTATTGTCCAGTAACATTCCGAGATATTTGACTGCTGTTTTGTTTATGATGGGTTTCTCGCCTCTTTCAACTCCTACAAGTTCAAAGTTTTTGTGATATTTCTGAATGGAATAGGAAGCCGATTTACATGATGGTCTGAATAGTATAGACTCACATTTGTCTGTGTTGACTTTGAACTTCCAGGCCTTATAATAATTAAATATTTTTTTGATTGCAATCTGAAGAGTAGCTTGGACTTCTTTGGGGGAATTATCTGCTCTATAAATAATAAGGTCGTCAGCGTATGCTAGCAATGAGCAGGATGTGTTATCGGGACCGAAAAGTTTTAGTATGTCGCTTGTGTAAATATTAAATAGGATTGGGGAGTTTATTGTTCCTTGCTGTAATCCGTTATTGATTTGGAAGTTAATTTGTGAAATTTCTTTCCCTAAGCTGGTCTGAAATGATCTGTCGCTGATCATGTTCTTTATTATTTTAATTAGCATTAATGAGAACCCTTTTTTTTTTAGTTTATAAATGAGGCCGTGTAGCCACACGGTGTCAAACGCTTTTTCCAAATCTACCAGGCAAGCACCAACGCATTTGTGGCCATTCAGTGCCCAGCAGACATCTGATGCGAGTTTGTTAATTGCATGTATTGTGGAGTGGTGTCTACGAAAACCATATTGATTCTCCGGAATTATTTCTTTTTTATGGCATTCTTCTATTATAGCGTCGTTTATTATTCTTTCATATACCTTACCGATGTTTGATAATAAGCTGATAGGTCTATAACTAGAAGGATTAGATTTATCTTTTCCTTTTTTCAGGATAGCTATGGTTTTTGCGTTTTTCCACTCTACCGGAAAATATGAGTGGTTTAACATGTTATTAAATAATATTGTATACAGGAGAATTGTGTTTCTCGGTAGGTTTTTCAAGGCAATATTAGGAATGTTGTCGTTTCCAGCCGATTTTTTACTATTTAAGCATTTGAATTTCTTTTCGACTTTGTAGAGGTTTGTGAGGTGCATTGAGGCTTCGTCGGTTGGTAGCGGGATAACTGCTGAATTATTATGATTAAATGTGCATAATGTTGCTGGTGATTTTGACACTAGTTCAGTGTTAATTTTACAGTATTCTCTTTCGATTATATTTCTAAATTTGGGGTTATTAATTTCCGTGTTTTGATCGTTGACTTTGGAATAGTAGGCTCCTAGTAAGTTTAATTTTTCGATATTGTTTTTTACCCAAAAATTATTGTTTCCGTCTATGTGTAGGGTTTTTGGATCTATGTTGGCCCTGTATAGTAGATCTGTATCCTCTGCGCTTATTTTAAGTGCCGGGATAGTTAATGGTTCTTTTTTCCTAAAAATTGAGTTGATGTCGGGGAACATTTTATGGGATTGTTTGGGATTTATTTTGTTGATTCTATTGAACCAGTAATTATTGACCTCTTTGTCGATCTCCGTTTTTATTTTTCTCCTTAATGCTTTGATCCTGCTGTTTATAATATGTATTGAATGTCTAATATGGGGGCCGGCTGCCATCGTTCTACGAATACTGCGAATTGTTGCTATTGCCTGTGCTTCCTCCTTTTGTAGTTGTTTAATTTTTCTGTTGAGATATTTATCTGTTGAATTCGCTGTTTGGAATTTTGGTACTGTTTGCTCTATTGTTTCTAGAATTTTAATTTTTATATCATTTAGGTGTTGATCTATTTGTTTTATTGAGAGATTAGTATTGGATGGTATATCTGGATTGTATTTGCTTAGAATATTTTTGAATTTTTTCCAGTTAGTTTTAGCAAAATTGAATCTGTGTTCATTTTGAATGTCACGTAAGGCTAGTCTCTGGTCCGAGATATTAATGACTGCTGCGATAGCCTCGTGGTCACTTGTGAATGGGATTGTTTCTAGTTTGTTATGAGCTGCATTTTGGAAATTTATTCTTGCATCGGCTAGAAAAAGATCTATAAATGATCCATTTCGGGGATATGATGGAAATTCTGAGTGGAGCAGGTTAATTCTGTATGTTACATCATTTTCGTCGATCCAGTTTTTTAGAGTATTTCCTCTATTACTGTTTGAGGAATTAGACCAAGATGTGTGTCTCGCATTAAAGTCGCCTGCTATAATATAGTATTTCGACGTTGAACTCAAGTTTAATTCCGTGAATAACTTATCCATTTCGTTTTTAAATTGGGTACTGTTGCTTTTCCTTGCGTAAAAAGCTACTATAATTAATTCGTGGTTACCGGCCAAACTTGTTTTAATCTTAGTTGTTTCAAGTGTATTGTATTGTTGCGTGGAGTCGATTATAGAGTGATCTATTTTTTTGTTAATTAAAATTGCTGTCCCTCCTCCCCCGCTATCTGGACGATCGTTTCTGATACAGACATAATCTTTAAAGAATAGTGTATGTTTCTTGTTTAATTTTGTTTCGTTTAACAAAACTATATCGGGCTTCTTTTTATTAATTAAGGTTGTTAGGGCTATTCTTTTGCTATTGCTTACTATTGAATTTACGTTTAATGATAGAATTTTTAATTTTAGTGGTTCTGAGTGAGTGTTAATGTTGGTAGCCATTGAGAAAGACTTCTATTAGGTGATTTATTTGGTTACCTATTTTTTCAATTTTTTGTGAGAGTGCTCCTACTATTTTTTCTAATTTTTCGGTTCTATCAGTTAAGTTATGTGGTTGCGACTTGAGTGGTGGGATGGACTCGATTGGGTATTTAGTTTGGGGGTGGGGGTGGCTGGATAAAGCTATACTGGTGGTGTTATCGTTTAAGTCGGATTTTTGCTTAGTGTTTTTTAGTATCGCGGCGTATGGTATACCCGGTATTACAGATGCCGGGTTGGTAATAATGCGGGGACTATTGCTTTTATTCAATGTTTTATGTAGTGATATGTTTTCCTTGAATTCTTTATATTTGGGACAGCCCCTGTATGATGCTGGGTGTCCGAAACATCTGCAGTTAACACAATATGGTTTTGGGTGTTCATTTTTGTCGGAGATATGGTTTGTTTTGCACTCACCCGGATTATGGTGTTCTGCGCATTTTACGCAACGATAATCTAGATTGCAGTTAGTAGCCGAATGACCATATCTTTGGCATCTTCTGCATTGCGTTAAGTTTGTTTTCTTTAATTTTTCCCATTTTATTAGGTGATGGTGAACATATTTGATATCGTTTAGTTTTGATAGGTCACTGTTAGCTGAGATTTGAGTTAGGAAAAAGGGCAGATCTCTGTTTTCTTTTACTGATTTTGCTGTTTTGAATTTGTTGACTTTAATAAATTCGATTTGTTCATTTGACATAGATTGAAGTTCCTCTAAAATTTCATTTTCGTTATAAGAGTGTGGGAGGCCTTTTAGTAAAAAATTGTGATTTTTTTCGCTTTTCGGTGTGAATGTATAAAAATTAGTTTCTGCGTTGGCAAGAATTTCTTTTACTCTATTAAAATCATTATGAGAGTGTAACTGTATTATGTGCTTTGCTTTGTTTAAGCGCTTGATATGGAAAGATGTTTCTTTCATATTGTTATTTAATAATTTTACTGACTCTTTGGGGTCCTGGAACATTACGTTTATGGGTGGTGGTTTTTTGAGCATTGTTGTATTACTTGTCATACCTAAATTATTAATTTCGGTGTGCATTCTGGATTTCCTTGAGGTTGACGGACTACTGTTACTTCCGGGTCCTGCTGGGTCTAGTGGCTTCTTACTTGGGGCCGGTTGGGTACTTGCGGAAATGTTACGGTCCTGGTTGGTCATGTGTGCGGGCTGGGTACCTGTCTTCTGTCTTCCTTCTTTATTGTTTAATGGGGGGTTTGTCCCTCGCTGCGAAGGTGGTGTTGGCTTCTTGCGTGTCATTGTTGTGAATATTTCTTTTTTGGCGTCCTCTTTGTCTTGGATTTTAGACTTTTCCTCTGGTTCCGTATCCATTGAATTCTCGTTCGCAGAGTTTTTGCCGTCCTTCTCGATTAATGTTTTCTGCGAGGTGGCTCCGTACAATTGTTTTTGCAAGCTGCTGATCATATCTTGTTGTGCAAGAGCTTGTTGGTTTAATTTCTCATTTTGGGCTTTTAATTCTTCTATTAATTGGCGCATGTCTGTTAATACTTTTGCATTTTCTTCTTCATTTCGTTTGGTTGTGGCTTCATTTTTCGGTATTTTTGGATCCGCCATCGGGATGTGTGAATTTTTTCTCTTTCCTATGCCGGAAAGATTTTTACTGACACTTTCTATAGCGTTGAGGTTTAGTGAACCACTTTTTTCCATATTTATTAACTTCTTTATTACTTCGTTAGGTATTACTTTTACTTTCTCTTGCTCCATGTTGATATGATCATGATGCGTTTCTTCAATATTTTCGGTTTCTCGTCGGGAGTCCCCGCAGGGCCCCTTTGACGGGAAATTTAAATCTGCCACTATACTGTGTATTTTTTTGTTACTTCCCGCTTATGCAGAATATTTATAAAATAAATTATGCGTTTCACTGATTTTTTGTCACCACTTGCCCTGCGTTTGTCGTATTTCCGCTGCACTTCGGTTACGGTCATTAACACAGGTATTAGGCACGTCTTACCTGGACGACCACTTGTGACCAACTGGTATTTTACAGCGTGGTATGATCGTTGCACGAAGTCACTTTTCTCCAAAACAGAACACTATCCACTAAATTAACGATTACAGATTAATCTCAAGATTACATACTTAACAATTAATCCTATCACTATCCTCCGATTGATACTAAAGTCGAAGCTCACAATAAACTATCTTCATCCAATCTCACGCAGAATAGAGCATAAAAATTTATATTCAATACATCTCGGGACGACGGTGCGGAGCGTTATGATTGGGATTTCTTTTATGGTTGATTACATAAAACCTCACGGGACGGTAAAACTATTCAAAAACTACCAGCCATCTCGTCGAGTCGTTGTAGGCGGCGAACAAGGATGCGGGAGAGAGATAAACGAGTGCATCCCCTTTATAGAGTACGCGCAGACCCGTAAAGGACCCTTAAATTCGTTAAAGGTGCGTCGCAAAGTCTTCGTAGCTACCCTTGTTTCCGCCGTCGCGTTACGAGAAGCTTCTTAGAGACAGGGAACCGTGTAGGAGACAGTGGAGGACACCCTACAACCTTCCTCGCGTATTTTCTATTCAGAAACCAACCCTTAAACGACTCCAGGACGCGGTAAAGTTGTTTTCTATGCGACGGCGTTATCTTGACGTCCTATGCGAAGACAACCGCTCTGGAGAAGTAAAAAGAAACGGCCATCCACGAGGAAATATCGCAACGATCGGTGATATCGGTACTATCAACATGGTCTCCGGAGGAATTTCACTGGGAAAAATATTTTAGTGTCTTCCTCGCGCACGTACATTATTTTGTATGGCGCAGTCTATCCCGATAAACCGCGTAGCTTGTTGGAATATGTAAATTATTCAACAGGTTTTTCGAGTATCTAAATATTTGACAATATTCGAACAAGCATGTACAAATATATCAATAAATGTATAAGTGTTTAACAATATTCATACAAGTCTGTACAAATATATCAATAAATGTATAAGTGTTTAACAATATTCATACAAGTCTGTACAAATATATCAATAAATGTATGAATATTTAACAATTCGGAGCCTCCGATTTCGAATAGAAACTCTCTCAGTTGTCATTATTGCAATATTCGATTGCAAAGGAGAATCGATGGGGACGGCATACTTTGCGATCTCGTAATCCTTTCGAGTGAACATGGATACGTTTGTCCCACTTCAGCTTCGCCCAGACTGACAAGGCAATCATTCTTATCATTCCTATCAGTTCTTCCGTTCCTTTGAAGCGCGCTCTTTCAAAAAGTCTTAGAAGCATCCAAGTTGAACCCATCCATGATGTAATACACGCGATTGGATAAGATGAAAAGATTCCTCTAAGACTCACTCTTCGAATCGTAATACATGCAGCTACGGCATGCATTAAAACTTTTCAGAAAAGAATCCTCCATGCCCCGAAGCTATACCATCTATCGAATACAACGCAATATTTCGTCAACAGCCACCGTTCGAGCTCCATTTCACATATTTCCCCGCACAAATTGGAATTCCCATGAAACAACAAGAAATGACAAAATACTTTCGCATGGCTCGCATAAAACACGCCCGAAGGAATTGGAGTACGTCGCGAATAATTCTAGATTTGCGCGTCGTTTCACCGGAACTCGAAGCTCCTCGAATACCGTGTCAACAACAAAAATAACAAACAAATATTTTTAATTGGACTACAAAAAACTCGGCTTTGAAACTGGACTAAACGCCGACTGGAAATTATAATTATTTGCCTTTCCGCGGAAATGTAAATCGCGGTGGTTAAATATCGCCGCGGGCGACAGAGTTTTCGCTCGGCAGCCTTCGGGAAGGATAACCGTAAGAGAGGCTGCGACACCAAGACATCTGTCCGACGCGATTATCCCGATAACAGTACATGCACGCCACTTGATATTTCGCAGCCTGTCCTCGGGTGTCACGGGTCTCTGGCTCCATAATGTTGACCGCAGCGCAGTCGGGGGCTGACGCGTCCGCTATCTTCTTACGCGACAAGGAACCTAATCCGATCTAACGAAGTAAGCTCGCGGGACACGCGGAATATGCTGGCGGAACGCCGTAAAATATGAAAGGGGCTCTTTAAGCTTCGTAGAGGCGGACGATTTTCCGAAAGAGCCGATCGTAAAAGCTGCGCACGATTTAGCTATAATTAAACGGTTCCGCCGTCCCGTCGCGGCGCGCGGTTCCGGCGCTACGTGTATGTAATTCGAATTAAACCGTCCTCCGACGGGCTAAAAAAGAAGCGGGAAGCGGGAAAGATTTCGGCAACCGGCCAGAGATTTCTCGCCGATTTCGCGGCCGTTTCGGCGTGGAAACAGGAATCGATACTCGTTTGTTTTCGGTGAAATTTTACTTTCCTGCTTTCGGTATTTTGAGATTGTTTAAAATTCAAAATTGCCTTAGATCTTCAGTTACGTAGAGTCTGCAGTTTCACTGGGAAAATGATTGTTCGTAAGAATGCATAAGATCGGAGACCAAAAGTTTGAGAACAGTGTTATAAATAGTGTTGCTACGTCAAAGATAACCTCACACCGCAAAACGATAATAATTCAATGGTTCTTGGCGATTTTCGACTTGCTATCTAGCAATTTTTCATTGAATCCTATGTCTCTTCCGACATAGTGACAGTATCGTTTTTACGTTGATTTTACTGGATTGCATTTTTCTTCCGCTGCGTGGCACGTCAATCTTTCACCGCAGCTCGCTCGCTCTCTCTCTCTCGTACTCGTCCCCATTTGTAAGTACGTTTGAAAGGGCAACAATAAATTGAAAATTATGATGGATAATTCCACCGACAAATACAAATGACGCTTCGTATATTTCCGACACACTTTGTGCATCGTTGCGGTGTCTTGATTTAATCAGAGAAAAATGTTTCTGTTTTATAATACACCGTCGTCTCGCATGCTCTCGGAATCTTCTGAAGAATTTAAACGTATAATGATCGAACATTAACTGTTATTCTGCGGTCTTCAATCACCTCGAATACGTTTTAAACTCTCCTGTGTCGTGGACGCCGTTTGCGCAACAGTATTTCCCGTATTACCGGAAAGAACGAAAACATTCAGTGTGGACAGAGTAATTGTTCCACTCTGTACGTGCATTTCTAATAAATAGTGCTCGCCATAGGCGCAGCGCAGCGCAGACACGAACAATGAGAACAAACATCAGTAACGTTTTGTGCAGATGTATTCGCATTTCCATGGAGCCACGGATTAAAAGGGGAAAATGAAAAACTGCGGGTAACTTTGTTTCAAATCCGGCGAAAGTAAAACGAAACGTTGGCCTCGCAATGGGACCGCTGGGTCACGAACGTTTCTAAAGGTTATTTTCCGGTGGCTCGTAGATGCGCGTCACGGTTACGGATGCTCGCCTAGAATCCAGTATTATGCCTGGAAGCTAACCCTCGACGGACCGGAAGTATTTCAAGTTTACTAACCGCTGAAAAATACGGTAACATGGATGACAAGCGGAAAGAAATTCACAGAAGTGACCTAGCACGATGCATAACGTGTTCGTTGTAAATATTGTAATAATAACAGTGATAAAAATAGTGAAATGATTCTTGCCATAACCAATTTTATTGGACTGCACTGGAGAAGTAAAAGTGCCATGCCGCTTATATGGCGGCATTGCTCCGCCATGGGTCGACACTAGCGCCACCGCTCCCGACAAAATGGCGAGTTCCAGATGTCTTACTTCGCTTATGGATATCTTGAGTGTTAAACGTCCCAAAATGATTTTAGAAACGAATACTTTCACTTGAATACTATAATAGATATGTGAACAAGCCAGAAAAAGTGTATTGTTACTATTTTCATAAGGATTACATATTAATTATGCTAAATGCTCCGTAGTGCCGAAATACATCAGCAAGAAGCCAAGAAGGCTATACTCAAGCCAATGTAACACCGAAAACTGAAATGAATATTAGTATTTTTCGCTTATATATTCATAAATATTCTCTTATACTATATTTTAAGTTATGTTTACCGGTATTATTTCGGTATTGTACCGATATTTTACACGTAGGTAGAAATTCCTGTTAGAAAACGTTAATGTTTTCCGTTGCAGCGAGCGGTTTGCATCGCGAGACGCAACAGCCGTTGCAGCTAAATCCATCCGCGCCAGATTGCATTCTGCTGCGCGATTGATGCGATCCGCCACGCCGGTTCGTCCTGTAATTAATGCAGCTCCGGGGAACGCCTACTTTAGAAATTATCGCCAGAACTGTCATCCGCAAACCGTAACTATCGATCCGCAACAAGACGTTTAACGATCGGCAACGGGAGGAGACAATCGACACGCGAAACAACCGTAACATCCTGCAGGAAGCTCCTCCAGGATCCGCCAGTCGTTACGCAACGGCGGTTTTGTGTCAGTCGCACAGGATTTCGGGGCCAGCTTCTCGTCTCCACGCTTGTCGATGGGAATTATCGATGACGAGCGGGTGAATCGTGAAATCTTAGTGTACTCGCCGATCGATGCGTGAATATTCTGATGCGTGAAAATGTTGATACTGAATGCATGAACATTCATACTGGAATTTTGTGGCAACTGATTTAGGTGGTTCCTTGGAAATGTTGATACTGGATGCGTGAACATTCGCGTTAGAATTTTGTGGCAACTGATTTAGATGATTTCTTGGAAATGTTGACGTTAGATTGTCAAGAAGTTAAAAGTACAAAATATATTTCAGAGAGAGTTGAAAATAAACAGGCTAAAAAGTCCATCGAGGTTTTATTAATTCTTCGAGTTAAATATTCTCATTGTAATACGCTGTATTAAAACAGAAAGCGACAGAAAAAAGCGGAGGGCCTTAAGAGGCATAAAAAAAGGATGTCGAGGATCGGTCTGTTAGCTTTCATCCGGATCAGAATGGTTTCACTTATCCTAGTTTACCGTGAAAGCTGGGAAAAGGGAGAATTACGAGTGTCTGGTCTTGTACGAAAACGAATATTGAAACTACGTAAGAATCATTGCATGCTAGTGTTTAAATGGAGCACACAATGGTTCCAGGTAAGAGGATTAAATAGATGCAAGGCACAGTGTGCTTCGGAAAAAGCGAATCAAAGAGCATAAAGCAACAGTCAATACTTAATTACATGAAATCTTAAAATTTAAATGTTTCTTCAATAACAGATTACACTTGTTTATGCAAACATATACACATTCTTCTATTTTAATATGCAAAACTTCAGATTAATATAAGAGAGAGATACGTGAATCTAATTTAAGGCAAATTTTATATTTCAAAGGCTCCACCTTTTTGGTTCCCATAAATTTCAGTTGAGTTCATAGAAATTCATGTTTACATCTAGCTAATTATTTATTGTTCGTGGAAATGAATATTCAAAATATAAAATATACAGTACAGGAAAATAAATGAGTTTGTTTGATGCCAGAGACAAGACAAATTATTTCACTGTGCACCGCATCCGAATGAATAAAAATATCAGTTGGTACGTGGAATCAAGATCAGCGTGTACCAAAAAAAAGAAACGGCACACGAGCCAGGGAATGTATTAAAGTAACGTCAAAAAGTACCTCCTGGGGAAAAAATATGTTCCCAGCATTCTTCCTGTGTTTCAGACACGCCGGATGAATACGAATACATTCCACGGAAATAATATTTTCTTTTGTCTCGCTGCCATAGTTGCACCTTCAGCTACGAGCATTTCCCTAATGAGTCACGCCCTGCGAAGGAAAAATTGGAAGGACAGAGCTGAATTAAGAAGTTCATTCGGTTGAACGCGAAACAAAAGTTTGACTAACTTCTGTAAATATCTTTCCCTCTCCGCATTTTATTCGACCATGACATACACGAAATAAAAGAATGTTATACAGTTATAAATCAAAAGAATTAAATAAGAAACACTAAGATATTCAAATCAATTTCTATCAAATTAAATGTAAAGCTCAGAAATAGAAATTTCTATTATGATACTTTTAAACTATTTCTTATTCACTTGTTAAACTATTAGGAAAATTCTGATCACCAAAAACTACTTAAATGAAAATTACAATACAAGATCTATATCGAATTAGATATGAAGTTCAAAAATAGGAATTCCAATCATCAAACTACTTCTTATTCACTTAAGCATCACTCGTCAAATAAAGTTCCATTTAACGCGAACTACTTATATTAAAATGTACATAAAATTCGTCACAAATTTCAGTTATAATAGATTCAACCTACATTTGCTTGTTACAAGACTCGCTCATCGAACAATTCCCTATCACCACGAACCCCGTGTTCCCCCCAAACATTTCCGATCCCTCCAGAAGGTGGCATTATGTATCCAGCGAAAGGCAAAAACTTCTCGCAGCATATGTTCGCGACATCTCGTGCCAAACGGGTCAGAATCCGGCGAGGAACTAAGCCAATAACCGCTCCTGTTTTCCCCGATTCACTTGACGACAAGTCGCGCGAAGAATTCGAAATGAAATTGCTTGTTCCGGGACGCGTTTGCTCGGCTAAACGAAGGAAGGAGCGGAAGGCCGCGGAAATCGCGGGGAATCTTTCGCGAAACTCGCGATCCTGCGTCTATGGAAGTTTGTGGCGGAAGTTTGCAGGCGAGAATCGCGGAGGACCGGAGAGAGTCGCGCGAACGAAGAGAAATCCGGGAAGTTAACATCGCGGAAATTCTCCGTGTTGATTCGGTAAATCCTGTCGCGCTCGGTCAAACGATTGATATCTCGAAATGAAAAATGGCGCCCGTTCTCCCATTCTCGTTAAACAGAAATTCAAACACATCATTTCCTCTCTAATTACCAGCGATCTATCTTAACCATTATTTCCTAGATTAACCCGTTCGCTAGGAAAATTAAGGACGTCTTGCCAAAAGTGTCAAAAATTGATTATAAAGGAAAATTATTTCTATAATTATACAACTATTAGGAATAATAGATATAGAAAATTACTTCTATAAATTCTATAATATCGATTAGGAATAATCAATTATTTATTATTATCCTTTTCTCTAAAACTGTTGATCGTGGGAAGCAGTTGATCAGAACTTGTAGTGCAAACTGAGTTATCTCGTAGAGAACTTCAAGATTACAATACTAAATCGTTAATTATTTTTCACACCGTTCATCGTTGATCAGAATTAATAGTGCACAAAACGCTCGAAGTTCTCGTAACGTTGAAGGTGTCGCATTGACCATTACCTATCGCGGGAATACGAGCTTTATTTCGTATCCGGTCATCCGATCGGTTATAGTAGGAACGGGTGTATATAAAGTTCCGGTACGTTTAGTGTTAATAAATCGTGCCACGCCCTCCCGGTTCGCGAGTTCCAGTTTGACCGCGATATTCTGCCAAGCAACCCTGCGTCCCGGCCGATAACTGGCCGTGCTTTATTTTCAACTCTCGAAAGGAATCTGTTCGAGGGAAATGGATACGCTTTCAGGCAAAGGAAAGAAATGGTAGGACCGCGGTCTGGCGGCATGTGTTCCGGCTAAATGGAATTTTCTTATCGAAGTGTCGGATGCAGAACAATGCTGATAGCTTGATTGAAGAGTTCTATGGAGAGTCGGGCTGTTATCGAATATGGTAATCTAGAAAATCTGCGGTTGAACGGAGATTTCTTCATTTATTAGCGTTGGCCGTTTAACCCTTAGCAGTCCTATTTTATTGCAACCTCTACTTGTTTTAACAATTTTTTCTATATTTATTTGTAGCATCGCAGTTGTATTTAAAGGTAACTTTTCAATGACTCCCAAATATTCTTGAATAAATAAAGGGTTAATTTTGGCAATGGTGTAGAAGCTACTTTCATATTCGTCTATGAATTCATTTATTGACACGTTAAGCGCCATGAAAATCTTGAATGCTTTATACGTGATTTGTTCCTTGGTAGCAAAGGTACATAGCAACGATTATGAATTATTGGTATCAGAATCGTTACATTGGACTATTGGTAACTTACGTATGTTGTCAAATATTTTTAGTCGACAGTAGTCATCTTAGATATTGTAATTTTTGTCGAGCAATTCAGAAGCGTCGGTCACCGGTGACCGACATGGAATTTAACGTGTTGAACATTGTTAAAAGAATTCCTTTCAATGAACTTACATTTCTTATTTAGTTGTTTGATTCATTTCGTACAAGTCTATAAACAAGTTTCGATTAATTGAAACGTTAATCACACAAAAAACTATTCAAGATTGCACAGGACTTCAAAGATATTTTACATTGAAAAGTTGATAGCATTTCGATCCCCAAGAGATACCCAGTAATTTATATCTCGTATCATTTCACTAATTTCGTTAATGGCACGAAAGACTTTTCATCGGAAAACAGTGTTTCAAAGGAACGAGTCATTGAAGAAAAATTGGCGAAAGCATCCTAATTCCCAGCTGTCTGTCGTGTTGTTCGCTAATTTATTTAACGACGCGAGACTTTGGCCGAAACTGCATAAAGTCAAGGACGAGGTGTATCGAGAGTAATCGTTAATGTCGTTCCAATGTTATTAGAAAGAATTACCGAGTAAATTGTCTCCCTTGTCACCGGCTAATTTTATTAACGAGATTCTAATCTATTTATCGTGGAACGCGCAGTTTCAAAGATGCGTTCACGGAAAAGAAATCGTTGATAACATTCTAATCCCCTGGAGATATCCTTGGTGAAATTTTTCCTGTATACTGCGTATCGGACCTTCCAGCGGAGGTCTTTTATGCGCAACGAAGACCCATCAGTGGCTTTTCTAAAGCCTTCGCTAGGAAGAGGTTAATGAGGAAGTCCGCGGCAGTCAAAGATGTCTGCGGAATGGCTTTGGCCGAAGGCGCCCGAGGGACCGGAAGTCTGAAAGGCGTCTAAAAAGAAAGTTGAAGTACCAAACAAAACAGAGAAAGCAAGAGCCTACTATTGAAAAAAAATAAATTGCCTAGTATTAAAAAGAAGAAACTTATCAAGCTAACGTAACAGTGGTCCTCAAGCTCATTAGACTATCTGTAGAATCTTCTGAGTATAATTCGTTTGTTACATGCACAATCAAGGCAATTTCCTTAATGAGAAACTAAGAAACGATTCTTCTGTATCCCATAAATCGAGGAAAATTCTTCGATGTATCACTGAGATAATTAATTTTTGAATCAAGAAGTTGTCACCTGAATTTAATATCTTCATGATTATAATGATTTCTAGTGAATAGAAAGAAATTTAATTTGAATTACCTTTTTAATCGTTGCGAGAAGAAGAAATCAGGAATGAGTTATTTTGGTTTGTTCGGTAGTTTTAATGTTAATCTAGAAATCTGCACCACGAGTCTCACTCGTTATTATAGGGTCAGAGATATAAATGGTTCCCTTCCTGTCTACTGGTTCCGATTGTCTACGCCCCGATCCCGGCACTAGCGTCCTCGTTTCCAGCGTCAAAGTGACGAGGAGTTCGGCCAGGATACGGGTCGTAGTTCATTCGTCAAGCGGTTCGGCACGATTCTTCGGTGGAATCGGAGTCGATTTTCGAATAAACAAGGCCGGGCACAAGTCCGCGGCTGATTGCTGGCATTGTGCATTGCCGGATTGGGTCCTTCCGTCTTGTTGAGCGCTATTTAACCGAAAAGCAGCCGTTGCCGCGGTTTCCTGGCAAATCGAATCGGATGCTGCTGGGTTGGTCGAACTATTGTCTTCGCGGGACACGCCGCGCGCAGCATGAAGGAGGTCTCGAGTTGAAACTGAGATTTCAAGTATTTCTGACCGATTTATATAGTTTGTGATCCATTATTAATATTATTAAATATTCATGCTGCATTTAAAATAAATTGATCTTGTGATGTCTCCTCTAATGTCATGAGTAAGACATGCTTAGTTAATTATGTATCATTAGTGATTAACTACCTTTTCATTCAATTAATTGCAAGCTCATAATAATATCCAGTTTCTTAGGAAAGAGATCCCAGAATTTAAAAAATTCTCATCTACAAATGGTTAACACTGAAACTACCTCGAATTGAACTAAAAAATGTTCATTCTACAAGTATTCAAATTAAAGTTGCTTTTGCTAGGGATTTTAAATTAAATTTCTGTATTTCTACAGATATGACTACGAGACTCTTCCAATCTCAAGTATTGCTCTTCTATAAAAAATTGGAAATAAGTCACTCTAATTGCTCGGCAGGTTTACTTTGAATTTCTTCCTGTAATATAAACCTTCCACCAGACATCAACAACGGTTCCCAAAAGGCAAGGCCCAGCGGCGTCAAGAGGAAAGCCTGTTCCTCTATTTTCGTCGCGAATGCAGCGCGCCGTGCGCGGACGCGTTCGTCGATCGCCTATTTTCCGCGGCGAGAAAAGCGAATCACGATCCGTCTCGTCGATTTCCTTTCTTCGGTAAACGGCGCGATTGTTCCTTTGACGGCGGCAACGGCGGGACCTCGCGCAGCGTTGCGGAAAAATGGCGGCCACCGGAGGCCGCGTTGCGAAAATACGCGCTCCACGGGCGCCACTTTAAATATTAAACGTCACGCGTGAAGCGGTTACGTGTTACAAGCAACGAGCGATAAATATTTCGACCGTTACATCACGCTTAGCCAGGCCGCATTAATCATTCCCGCCGCTTGATATGAAAATTTCTCGCGATCTATTTTTAACGGGGGAACGCTTCGAGCGCACCGCCCTCGCCCCGGCGTTTTTACGAGCGTTGTAAAGTAGATTAAAAGGAACAATCATTTCGAATCCGCTTAAACGGGATCACGGTATAAAATTGGACAAAACCGATGATATAACGGAATGAGTCACGGCCCGGTAAAAATTCCGCGCGCCGCCGTAAAATCCGCGGGAATAAATGAATCCGCGCGTTGCACTCCGACTGATCCGACGGTGGATTTTTATATTACTTTAGGGCAACGTAAATCTTCGTTATCCTAATGGGAACGGGCAATAGTCTTTTCATTCGAATACGGAAATGCATCGTATATCATCTTTCTAACTGCGTTTCGTCCGTGGATCTTTATCCCTCGTCTCATCGAAGTTTTTAAACGAGATGGACATCTCGATGTGATTTACCACTGTTTTGCATAATTTTTCATCTACTGAGGCTGTTGAGAGCAAACACAAGATTCTGTGGTATGGAGGATATCCGTCTTGTGTACACAGGTCGCAAACGTTTCGGGGATCTTTCAACACCGGAATTTATTTTGTTTTCGCAAAGCTTTACACTTTTGTGGCTTGAAAGTGCTCGCGGGACACGATTGGAAATGTACTAATGTTGAAAGAAGGTAGCTCGAAAAACAATGGAACCATTAGGTCGAGCTTGTTTGCGACTCTCCTCGTGCTTTCCTGGAACTCTCCCAGCCACCCACGTATAAACAGCTTCTTATGATCTTGAGGAAGATCAATGCTTATATCAATCTCCTGCGGGATCACTGGTTTTTCCTTAAAACTTCGAAACTCTAGAGCTCTGAAAGTTCCGAAACCAAAAACTGCTCGTCTAAAAACCATACTCTCGCGTCGTCCTTAGAGAAAGACGATCCGAGCGTCGTCGTCGCATCCTCTCCCCAGCCACCGACGCGTCCTCGAAACGTTATCGCTGCGTGAGCATCTGATGCTTTCGTTCCGCTTCCCGTCGCCGCTGACAAAAGCCAGCAACATCGAACCGGAAAGCAGCAGAAACGCGTAGCCGACTCGGGAATCGAAGCGGCAAGCCACGCGACTCGAGCGCAATGCTCGTTGCCGATGCCATTGCGACGAGAGATCGCAGCCTTAAAGGCTTTCAGCCCCAATTAGGTTCGCATTCAGCGCCGAGTTCCGATCGCGTCTGCCGGAAGTCGGGACCGAAGGAACGGCGGAACGAGGGGAAACCGTAGCACCACTCGACTTTGTCTAGCGGCGCGAGTAAAAGCATCAGAAGCGCTTTCAGCTCCGTCGACTTCGAGATAAGCCACGCATCTCTGTCTCTCCCTCGCCACCCTCTCGCGTTCCCGCTGGCATTCGAAGATTTCGTCGTTTGCGTCGCTGCTTTACTATCGTTCCTTTGGCGAATGAAGCTTCGAAGCGAGCGAGCGGGTATTTTGTAATTTGTGATATGCGAACTGTTTACCAGTGGACTCATCGATGAAGACGTCACAGGCAAGTGATGAGTTTCAAAAAATAAAACAAGCTTCAAACGCATCGCTTGTAGCGATGTTAAACGCACAAAGCGCAGTCTTAATGAGAAATGATGTTTATGTGTGTATCGATTAATCCTTTATCCCAGAACATCGTATCGCAATGATAATCTTAGACTGAATTCAACAAACCAAAATGTTCATTCCGGGTCACACCTGCTCAAACAAAAACTTAGGAATGTGAAAATCCCCAGACGATTCAAAATCGATAATTCTTGCCCTTAGCCCTTTGCACTCGGGTGGTGACTCTCAGTCACCACTTGATTTCCTACAGTGAAGCTATAAAGTTTGATATTTAATATTATACTTCACATAATGCATCAATCTGAGAAATATTGACGTAAAATAGCTTTGTCCGTCAATTCGCGTGAATTTCTCGTCGAGTCAGTTTTACAAAATATCGTCTTCATCTCATCAAATGTTGAAATATTTCTAGTGAAAAGCTTCGGAGTGCAAAGGGTTAATGTTTACACCAGCAAAGTATGCATAGGAACATTTCCAAAATCCCTAAGTAGAATACGGTACTCTCCTTACGCGTACGTATCGTAATTACAGATGATAATTATGTAAACAGAGTAGGAGAAGCCGCCACACAAGACAAACATCGTGAAAAGGGTGCAGAAGAGAATGAAGTCGCGCGTAAAGAGGTTCTTTCTCCGCGCGCCTTTAATTTTCCAACACAATCGAGAAAGAGTGGAGGCGGCGAGCGCGGGGCGAGGAACAGGGGATCGGAAGCTCGCGACTACGTGAATGGAAACGCCGTCGCGGCGATGCACGCGGCGATTCCCCTCTTCCGGCGACGATGGAAAAAAGCTTTCCGGTCTCTAATTTCCGGATACGCGTGTGTCCCCGCAGACATCGCGACGAGACGGCGCTCGCTCTTTATTCTAGCTCCTCGGGGGGACTGATGAACATTCTTCAATTTGAATCAGGCAGATTTGTACCGTCGCGGTTACGTGGACTGAATGTGTGCCTTCTTTTAATATGGAACAAAGGGAATACACACTGAGGAACATATTGTAGTTCGGGCGGGAAGAATTGTGGAATTTTTCTACGGCGGTTTGTCGTGTAACTGGATTGCGGGAGTACAGACCGCTGAGTGGAAAGTTGAGTGAAGTTCAATTTTCTTCGCGAATAGCTTCAGTTCGATAATGGAGAACCGGAGGTTTTCGAATTGTGGTTTCCGACTGAGAGTTTTTTGGGAAGTTTTGAGATTTTCTACTGTGGTTCGGAGCAATAAAATGGTAGCGCTTTGACAGGAGAATTATGGTTTCTATGAATGGTTCTGTATGATTCTGTTATTCGAACTAGAGAATCTTTAGCGAGGGAGCTATTTTTATCTCAGTTTCAGTGGACCAGTCCGCGGGACTCAATTATCCAGAAAAATCCCCGATCTAATCGCGCATATTCACGGGAATATCGAATACGCTGAACGGTTCGTTCCACGTTCCTCGAAATATCGTCGAACTCTTATTAGGATAAAGAAACTTCTCTCCGTTTCCAATTTCCATGAATCATCTTATAAGAAAGAATATCTGCATAAACCTCCGACATCCGGGGATATATCGAAATTTCACATAAATTCCCGCTCGGATCGCGGGGATGGATTCAACTTAACGGTATCCCCGTTACTCCGTTGCTCGCGAAAAACCGAGGAAAAAAGATTAACGGCGCTGTATCGCGAATTAGGTTCGAATCACGCCCTCTCTAGCCGCTCGGCATTTCACGCCCGAAGCTTCTTCTGTGATTTAGTATCGAGTTTCTTGCTGCTTCCGGCTTCTGCTCCCGTTCGATAAAGGACACGGGACGTTTTTGTTACAGTCTATTTGTTTCCCGAGCCTCGCCTCGACTCGGATTAATCCTTACGTCGACAGTCAGCGTGTCCCCGTTTATGCAAATGTTAGTGTCAGGATATATTCGAACTAAAAATCGAGAATAGAATGAACTGCGCATCGAATGTCCGTGGATCTAGCGTTAACGCGTTGAACGCCGCACGATTTCATAGAGCAAAGTACACAAAATGGAGAAAACACGATATTAAATCAATCGACTGAATTGGATTATTATCATTGTACGTTCATCAAACTGAATGTCGCCGCAATGGGTAGCATTATTTATAATATAGAAATGTTTGCGAATAATCGTCGTTTAATTGAGAGAACCATAGTAATTCAATTCGCATGGCATTCAACGTGTTAAGGAATTAACGATCGAGGAGATCATCAGAAATTCTTAGTAACCCGCCGAAGAGAAGAATCCACTTTCGCCGAACGAACTAGAATGCGTGAAAATCGATGGAAAATATAATCGGACAGTTTAAGGCCGCCGCGACGCGTTCGATCGAAGTTCACCCCGCCTACACTTGGCAGCAGCCACGCTGATACCGTATTCCAATGTTATTCTGACCTTTGTTTTCCTCGCCGATGGAATTTGCTTCGGGTTCAGTCATAAATAGATCGGTTTTATGCATTTATACGATGCACCGATGGCCGCGAATCCCTTCCACCGAAGAGTTCAATAAAATTTATCGGCAGACTTCACATTATCCGGAGCGCGATGATAAAGCGATTCGATCGCTTCTCGGTTTCGGCTCTCTCGAATGATCTACGGAAGATTTCGAATTGATCGTCGGTGGCTCTCGGTACCTTCAATTTACCCTTGGCAAAGTCAATCTTCCTCCTTGAGCTAACTTCACGATATTACAAGTATTCGCTGTGATTAACTCTTTGTTTACTGTTAATAGACTTCTCGGTATCTGCGCCGAAAAGAAGTTTAATAAGCCTCGGAAGTTGGTAACTCGTGCAATCTAAGAAGCCTCGGTAGCTTATTAATCGCAATTGCTATTCCTAAGAATTAATTAAGAATCCACTCGTTAATTGTTACACATTGAAATATCTAAAATGTTCCAACGTCTTCATTTAATGCTTCTCAATCTCCAGTTATCAAATTCGACAAAAATTCTACTTATATCTCTAGAATCTCACTACGAAGCTACAATTATCTACGAATCTATATGATCGTTTGAAAAACGATTAGCGTTCGTTGAATCGGTGTCAAGGTCGTCGAGGAATCAAACGATACCCACTAAATATCGTTATCCCCGCGGCGGCCATTCGAAATTATTTCTAGACAGTACCTGTGCCAGAGCTGAGCCCCATTCATCGGATCAGCCCTCACGTCCGCGCCTCGCCTAGAACAGAGAACGGCGTTTCTGTTAATTAGTACACCGTCCGCGCGAGTAATTAAGGGAAATGCAGTCGGGGCGATAGAAAGTGCGGTGCCGCGTCGCGCGTTGCGCCATATCCAATTTCGAAGTCGGCATTATCTCCTCGCTCTTTATTCGACCACTCCCACTACGCCCACCTCAACGCCGAGGAATTAAAGTGACTGGTACAATACGGACTAGGGGATTCGTAACAACGCGTCGTGGCACGATAACGAACGCGTGAAGCTATACGCAAGTCCTCGGATCGAATTAATTGTTTCTCGGCACTTTGTTCTATGGTGCTATGTATTGAAAATTTAATAGAACTTATTTCTAATGTTACTAGCTATCGCAAAATGTGAATACATAAGTAAATTTGTTCGAAAAGAAATCATAGGATTAAATCGGTAAATTTATGAAAATGAATTGAATTTGAGGGGCTAGAATTTAAATACAAGCAGAGTAGGGAATAGCAGAATAGTATATGGTTAGATATTTATAGTGTCACCTTGTATATATAGGAATATATAGAGTTATTTGGAATTGTAAATTATTTGGAATATTTTTATTTTTAGTACTGAGACAGTTTCTACAGAACATTTTTGTAATTGTAGATTATTTGGAATATTTTTATTTTTAGCAAGTACTGAGACAATTGCTACAGAACATTTTTGTAATTGTAGATTATTTAGAATATTTCTATTATTTTTAGTGAGTACTGAGACAGTTTCTACAGAACATTTTTGTAATTGTAGATTATTTAGAATATTTTTATTATTTTTAGTGAGTACTGAGACAGTTTCTACAGAACAGTAGTTGCTTCAGAACGTAAATCTTACAGAGTGGAGCTTAGAACATTAGAAACTATGATTTTACAACTATAATGTTGGTAAAATGTCTCATATTTCTGAATTAAATTCAAACAGAAATTTCACTCCCTTGAACTGTACTATCTCTCAATTCACGTACATTTATTTACACGTCACAATCCAAACGCCGGATTGAACAGTGAAACAGGATTTCAGCCAATCAACGGAAACGTTATCATATTACTGCTTCTTCGAAGCAAATATTTCCTCCCGCAAAAATTTCCTTTAATCTTCGTCTCAGGCTCGCGATAGGGGAATTCGTTCGTCCAGACAAGGCCGAACCGCAGCCGAAAAAATCAAGGTAAATGAAGACGGAGCGGAAAAGGAGGCGCAGTGTTTCCCCGCGGCAAATAAAGTTCGTTCTCCGGTGAACTCCCAATTTGCGGTGTGTCGGTGTGCGACGGTGGTCGGCCGAAAGGCGGGACACGCTTCCTTTTTTTATAGAAACGTCGACCAGGTTTGGCCACCTACAAACTCGGTTTTTCTATTTATGCGCTCTCCGGAGTGTACTCTAAAAATGCTCTTAAGGGCCGTCGCCTCCGACAGGAAGCTACACACGCGACGCGACCTCCGCGACGCGAGGCTAAATAGAAACCTTCTCCGCCCTGTCCCTCTGTAATCACGGTCGCGAAAGATTTTAACCCTCTATAGGTACATGTCACTTCGAAGTAGCATATCAGTATATTGTCGTCTTGTTGATTTATTTCATTTTTCACTCAAAGTGGCGAATAAAATAAAGTAATCGGTTAATTTAAACTTTTGCACGCTCAGACGTGGAAGTTTAACGTCATTGTAACATGATAGTTACAAAATATATTTGATGAAATTATTGAAACTATTAACTACATTGTTCATTCGTATTCATTTGCGGATATCTATTAACTTTGTACTGGATAGATTCTGTTATAATCGCGAAAAAAAATTCTCATCACTGTGTATCACTTTGTTCTTTTATATTATACGAGTATGAGGGATAATCGTGGTTGGATTCGATTTTACTGGCGCTTCCATCGGTAGCAAAAACGGTGGACACCTTGTAGATCAGCGTGGTACAGATGTCTTCGATCTCCTTCTGTCAGGTGCTCCATAATGGTGAGCATATATACGACACTTTGCTCGACGCTTAGCTCGGATGCTCTGTAGCAGCCAACGGGACAATAAGGGAACTTCGGGGACAACTTGTGCTCCCGGGTCACCGGCTAGCAAACTAGGGGACTGCGCCTTTGGAACTCGCCACCCTGGTCCTGATAATCTCAACTATCGAGGATTCCATTCAATTCGGTCCCCTTAGCTCGTGGATTCCGTTCGTCGATCGTGATAGGAATATCAATTCGGAGATCACCATTATTGCCTTTCTTGTTATTCTTATTGCTTGTAGCTTGGTCTTGTCGTTTTGGGTTTCTCGGGGTTTGCACGTGTTTGACGATTTTTGATACAAATATGAATTGGAAGATTATCATTATTGCCTTTCTTGTTATTCTTATTGCTTGTAGCTTGGTCTTGTCGTTTTGGGTTTCTCGGGGTTTGCACGTGTTTAACTCTAGCTTCAACATGTTTTCCATCATTCATCTGCACTTACTCATTCATGAAGTAGATTAGACTGTTAACTAACACAATATAACAATCGAAATACGGATTACGAAGATTACAATTATACTGTTCAAACTATTTAATTCCATTTCTCTTATTACCAGCTTATAAATGAACGAAATGTTCGAACCCTTTCTAATTTTCTTGTGCAGAAATAGGAAAGCGTCAGTTTCTGAATTGAACCTTTAACCCTTCGCAGTCAATAGACTCTCAGTCACCGACTGTTTGACACAGTAAAATGATAAAGTGTATAATGCATCGATACGTGTCTCGTTCTTCAATTTAGATGCGATTTCTCGTCAAGACAGTTCGAAAAGATGTCAGTACCTCATTAGAAAATGTTGAGTATTTCCACTGAAAAGCTTCTGGAGTGCAGACGATTACCAATGAATGAAATTAGCTTAACAGGAAGTTGTGAACACTCGGACTGGCATGGTGCATCGCGCCATCGGTAACGCGATATAAAAGAAAATAACCGGGCCACACTGCGGCAGGAAGTTCCTAGCGACGAAAGCCTTTCCCGATGATTGCGAGTTTGAACGATTCCAGGCAGGCTGGTAAGTCTTACACGTTCCTGGATGGTCCGCAGCTGTTGTTGAACTCTCTCGCCGCGTGCGGCCACGTGAAGCCCCCGTGTTGCATCCAACGATCTACCCCATGACACGTTTACGAGCTACCGGCGAATCGGTCGTTACATCCGGCCGCGGTTACCGTCTACGAAATTAGCGGCCTCGTTTCACGCCCGGCGTTTTCAAGTTCGGCGAATTGTGTCAATGCCGGTCGGGCGGCCCGCTCTCGCGATCAAATTGCCGCGGCAAAGCGGAGGGAACGCGGGATTCAACGGAATATTGCTTCCCCGTTACGGACCCCAATTTACCCTTCAACCTTCCGCCTGATTGGAATTGAAAAGTTAATCTTCGCGTACAGTGAACCTTTCACCCGCGAATTATTCAGTGATCATCGGCGGGTATTCTCTCTGCTGTATCGATTAGAGTTTCGGAGGAGAAGAGAAAATAATGGTGATTGGGAAATGATTGGATATTTTCATTAGTACCTATTTTATCGCGAAGGAAAACTGTCGCGCATATGGGAAACAATTGAAGGGACAGTGAATGGGAATAGATTATTCAATAATTATCAACAAGTAATTTTATCTTAATTCATAGATTCGTAGAAAAGTAATGTTGACGTTTTGAAAATGATTGAGTATTATTGATATTTCCTTTAGAATATTGAAAGTTAATAGTAACTCTATTTCATTGTCAGTATTCCTATCAACCTTTGTTTCTGAAAAACACAAAACTTCGGAGGGTAGAATACCTCTCGCCTTAATTCCAAGCAGCTTCGCGACTCGTTAGGCAGAAAGACGCCTGAAGAAGAAGAACCAATGAAGAGTAATTCCCCATGAAAAGGAATTCCACGATGAGAAGGTCGAAAATTCATTAGCTGGCAAGGTGAATCGAAAGAAGAATAGCGGGGAAGGGTAGAAAAGAATATTCTCCGCCGTGATCGATTAAAACGAAGTAACTTCGTCCACAGTTCACATGACTCAATTAGCTTAATGAAACGGGGGCGGGGCGGTGGTCGTTCCCTTAAAAAACGAGTCCCGAAGGTCGGTCTATCCGTCAACGCGTTAGCCCGCCGCAGATGCGTCTCCGTCTCGGCGACGGGGAGCCGCGGAACGGATAAAGGAAATTGGAGCAGCGAATTCCGGCGGACGGGGCACAAAAGCCGAAAGCCTTCGAACCTGCCGCGCGATCGGCGGGGGTGGATCGAGGCGTCGCGCAACGATCGATTGTGCTCGGATAATCCGACGCGTTTCGCCGTGTTACGCAATCGAAATCAATTAACGAAATTCTCGTCCGACAATAAACGCCGACCCAGAATTCAGCTGTAGGCCTCCGGCTGCAACAATTTCGTCACAAAAGCTGTTTCATGTTCGCGAAAATTGAAATTATAACGCCGGCGACTGAACGTCCGTTGTCGAAGCTCAGCTTTTACCGCGATTGTTTGGCCAACGGACAATACGGGGACCGAGGTGAATCCGGCTGTTTTCCGATTGATAATGGGAAGTAAAAATACTTGGGCATTAACGAAGAATTCACAATCAGTTCCCGTTGTACACTTTGTATATATAATACTATTAAATTGAACTGCATTACAATCTAAACTCGACCGTACGCGATTAACCCCTTGACCTGTGATTTCTTTCTCAACTCTGATCGATACGGCTACTTTGTCATTAACACTAGGTGCACGGAACGAGTCAAATTGACGCATATTGGATTTTAGAAATATTCACACTGACATGTACCACAATTACCTACTATCGAATCTCCAGTTTCCACAATCTAAATAAACGAGCATCAATTCTTTCAGGAATAATAGAATGAAGTGTACAATAAATGCCCGTAAACCTAGTGTTAATGATTTATTGGAAAAAGAGAAAAAATAAGCATATGTTACGCCTATATTTCCTTTCAAGTGTAATAGTTGATTAGAGAGGAATAATATTTACTCTAAATTCGAATGAACTAAGTAATATATTTATTGAATCATACTGAAAATCTTCACCAGTCTCTATCGCGCAGTTAAAATCATGTCAACGCGTTGACTGCCAAATAAACACTCACTGAACCTCTCATACAAGCGGAGCAGTTTTCTGAATAGAACGGAAAGCAAAAAGTCAAGATTCTTCGTAACAATTGTCCTACTGTCACTTCTATATTTATTACATCTAACAAAATTCGGTTCCTCCGATACGCCACCGAGAAAATTCATCATCAAGTTGATGTATAAAACACTGTCACCCGAATTCAGGTAACGTAGCAAAGTGTTAAAGCGATTTACGCTGCAACGTGCAGCGAATAAAGTATTTCCAGTGCAAGAACCTATCACAATTGAATAATCCGAAATAAATGTTCCTTCGAGACGATTCGAGTAACAGGCAGCTGAAATTCGCGCGTCTATCGGTAAGACTCGCGGGAAAAGAAGATTGAACGAGCGCATCGAGAAAAACACGACGAACGGCTGGATGTTCGTTTCGAAAGCGTAGCTCCGGGCAATCGGGCTCCGGAGGAGCACTCGAAGAACAACGGCCGGCGTTCCGCGCCCCCAAGACGCATTGTTAAGACCGCGGAGAACTTGAAAAAGTGCTTGCCGTGAAAACACTGTCTCGCCGCGGTGTCCGTAGTTTAAGCTCGCCGGGGCAAAGCGTTCCAACGGAGAAGAATGGGAAACCGTTCCCGGCGCGCGTTCGCGCCACCGTTTCAAGCTGAACGAGCCCCGGCTTGGTTCATTCCCTCTGAAAACTAATTACTTCCTGGATTTGCGCGCGGCGACACTCGCACAATGCCACTCTTTCTTCATTTGCGTTGCGTGCGCCGAGCAGCGAGACAGAGGAGACTAATTTACTGTCGGCGGCTTACTTCTCTCGCGAAGTTTAAAAAGAGACGTTAAACAGCGTGCGATCGTGTAAACGACGATAACGGCGCGATACGCATCGACAACGGAAGGAGACTAATTTATCGGTAGTTTGATATCAGCGTGAACAGAGTGAATTATAAACACCGTGTAACGATCACTAAAACCGAGTAATTATATTGACATTTTGAAATCCCTATATAGAAACTCCAAGTGCCTCTTGAAACTTTTATTGATACAGAATCCAGTGTGCGTTAAACCAATTTCTTTACTAATTTCTTACAGGAACATCTGTTATCTTTTTAACGCGAACTACCGAGCATTTAATACGATTAATATGTAATCTCTATAAAAATTGTAATAATTGATTATTGTCAATTTCTTCAGACATTCATTATAGTATTCAAGGGAAACTACTTTGAAGATCACTTCGAACATTCAATGCTTTTAAGATATCAATAATTACGAAATAAAAAGATCATAACCATTTTGACTGATACGTAGTTCTAGTGTTAATGACTGCAGAAGGGAACCAGGGATGGGCCATTTTGACTAAAAATATTGTATTAGGAACCAATTATCCTCACAGAACATAGAGTAAATATTCGAACAATATGTAAATGGCAAAGATATTGTTCGCTTAAAACTTATCGTAATTGTAGACGGTTCGCCCTTTTGCGTGTCGATACTTGGGGGCCTGGACTATCTCTCAGGCCCATTGACTAATTTATGACCAAAGGGACCACCATAACCTCGGTCACGTACGCCCTCGTCTGAAGAGTTTTCGTTTTTAGAAAAGCAGCTGAGGAAAAGCAGTTAGTCGCCGTTCCTCGTTAGAGGCACATCGCGTAATAAATATATTTAACCTGACTACGGACTTAGTTTTTATTTTAGTAGCCCTACATAATAAACTTCAATCGAGCATCAGAAATATCAACCGCTGTATCCATCGTAACACTACGAATTCTCGTTCAATGTCCCCGTGTAATCGCATAAACGACAGAAATGGCGAATGGAACACCGTCGGTACAGGCCGGAGTGTTATTGCAAGCCCGTAAACGTCCGAGCAACATTTCCCTGCGACGCGAAACAAGCGTACGCACGGGTCCGGCAGTCGGGCCGCGGTAATTCCGTCGGGGAGAATTTTTTATCGGCGGCGTATCGATGATCCCACGAAAGTAAATTGGCCAGCTGCGCGCGAAAGGAGGTTCGCCGGTTCGCCGAACATCTCCGGCGGGGCAATAAAGCTCGTTGGGGCCGCGGCGAGTGTTATTGGACGAGCGTAAAAGCCCGCCTTGTACAGACAACTCGACATCTTCGCCTCCTTTCTTCTTTATTTACTCCCCTTTACGACTCGAAAATAAAATAAACGGCAACGCAAAATTGACTCGCCTCGCCTCGCCCCCGAGGAGATCACCCTATCTTTTTATTCGATTCGCCGGGCCACGTTGATCACCGGAACGCGATCGTGCAACCGGTGCAAACGATTCGAATGTACACAACGATAAAACGGAAGAACGGAGGGAAAAAAATTCAACCGGTCGGCGGTACGGTAAACAGTTTACGTTCCCCTCGATCGGAACGGCTGATCGATCGCTCGGGGAGGACGGCTGTTTATCGATGGACCGTGGATCTTTGCGCGAATTCGGATTTTTAAGAACGTATTCGGAGAAACGGAGTTACCGCGGGGAATAGTTGTTTGTGATAAATACTATAAATGTACCATATTTCGGGCGGATTTATATGTTCTCGCATTACGTGCGATATATCGCGCTTTCAAATGTTCGTTCAAATGTTCGTCGAAATCCGCGGTTGTTCGTCGATAGACTGGATCTTTATACGAATTCAGACTTTTAATGTAATCTGAACAATGGAATTACGATAGAATAGTTGTTTGTAGTAAATACTATAAATGTACCATATTTCGGGCGGGTTTATATGTTCTCGCATTACGTGCAACACATTGCGCTTTCAAATATTCACGAATGCAATAGAAATTAGCGATCGTTCCTCGATAGATTAAATCTATATACGAATTCAGATTTTTAATGTAAACAATGGAATTACGATGGAGAATAGTTGTTTGTCATAAATACTATTGTACTATATCTTCGACAATTTTTATACCGTCGCATTACAAGCAATCTGTTGCAATTTCATTTCTCGCGAACATAAGTTTTCAAGAACCTAACGGGAGCAACAGAACTAATAGAAAATTGTTCCTCTAAAACGAAACAATATACACTATACACTTTCCCGTATTACGTGCAATCTGTTGCACGAATTTCCCATAGAAGCACGTAGATTCAGCTGTTTATCGATATTCAAGCGAGACGATCGAGCCCGGCTCTAAATCTGTCGAAAACCGATCTCGTTCCTGTCGAGACGACAATTCGGAATTGTTCCTCCGTGAAATTGATTTTTTCCCGCCCAGCCACGGTATCGCGGGATCGCACCGGTCCGGCCATGGAGGTTTCTTGGTTCAGAACCTGCCCGCTTGCCTTTATCGACGCGCCTTATCCCCTATTTCGCGAGGGATGCAACCGATCGGGCCAACGGCGAGTGCGCCCGATCGAATCATTCTAATTCCGGCTTCAACGCTCCCCGAAGTCTGAACGGAATCAGTTACCGCCGGCTAATCTTGATTAGACCGCGCGATCGTAATCCGCCGTCTGGGACGGTGCAATTTCGCCAATTGGATCGCGAGCGCATGAACGCGGCATCTGATAACCTCGCCCGCGAGCGCGTGGGCGAATTTAATTATTAAAGTGCGAATTTTACGCTTTTATAAGTATCGCCGGCGCGCGGGGCATAATGATAATGACACGGTTTAATCTTTCCACGTTGAAATCCGAGTTTCTATGGACAGCAGTTCGCTGAATTGGCTCGGCGTCGGTGTTCGATCGGTGACGCAAAGTTATCTGTGATTACGTTATTAAGTGGATAAACTGTTGGAATTCGTACGATTTGAAGTTTAACGAAAACTCAATGGCGACCGTGAATGGAAATTTAATCAAGCATTTAATACATATTTAGCTGTACGAAACCTGTTGAAACGAATCAGGCTCTGTGTAATCGTTCTCTGTATAGAGTATTATGGACATATATCGTTTTAACGTGAGAGTCATTGGGGCCACGAGTTACTGAAATTTACTCAACTAAACGACGATTATCTGGAAACTTCTGTATATGAATAATGGGAGAAAAAACGGTAGCAATTAGCAAGATAAACGTGTAACAATGGTACAACTCAGTTAACTCGACGTTCGATTTGTTGCATTTTCTGTATTTTGTTTTGAAACCGTTCGTTATTCGACTTGTTGATCCCTTGTCCTATATTTTCCACAACTTGATAAACCACTTTAATTTGAATGATTTAGTAGAAAGGAAAGAATTTTATATTCTATATTCATATTCACTCTAAATGTTGAAGATTGATGGTAGACAAGTAATGTGTCATTCATAGGAAAACTAAACGAGTGACATAGATTTGTCGAATTAGATCGAAAAGTTTATGTTATAGGAGAAGAGGTTAAAGTTCTATATTATCGTCAATTAACACTAGAACTACCGTACCAGTCAAAATGACTGGTTTCGATTTGTTTCGCAGTTATTAATACCGTAAGAGCATTGAATGTTTGAAATGATTTTGGAAATAAATAGCTTCACTTGAGTACTATGATGAATATCCAAAGAAACTGAAAATAATCTATTGTTATAATTTTTATAGAGATTACATGTCAATCGTATTAAATGCTCAGTAGTTCCAGTGTTAATCCCGAATACCGATAACTCGTGAACGATCTGGTTTGAAACCAGCACATCGAACACGATTGAGCGTTCAACAAGGAACGATCCGATTGCACACCCCCCGCTAAAGGACATAAATATTCGGAATCGACGTAGCCGCGCGCGACACGTGCTCTAAACGAGTCTGTTCAACTTTTATCTGTAGGTTGCACAAGGAAATGGCCGGACGAGCGTGTATTACTGTTTGCCAAGTGTCCCGAGAGGCGCGATAAAACCGAGTGAAACGCTCTAATCCCCCGACTCCGATAGGTCAGAGGTGACAATCGTAAAAGAACTCGCGTTCAGTGACTCCCTCGCCCTCCGAGGGATGGCAACTGTGTCCTTTGAATAGCGTTCTTCGCGCTCCGACCAACACGGAAACTTTTCTATCCCAACATCCAGCTAGCAATATTGCCTTTCGTCCTTGTGTTTTCACGTATCTTGAAATAATTTGGTGAAACTCTGTCGATAATCGAGAAATCTGATGACTGATGCTGGTGATGCAATCCATACTATTTCAATATTTTCACATGAATTTCTTAGAAGTTGAAATGATCGATTTTTCGAGATAGAATGGAACCTCAGTTAAGTATTTCATCTCAATATTAAGTGTCTTGACATAATTTGATGAAGCTGAGTTGATAATCAAAAAATCTAATGACTGATGCTGGTTATATAACCCATCGTGTTTCAATATTTTCATATGAATTTCTTGAAAATTAAAATGATCAATTTTTTAAGTTCATTAATCGTGCATTTCCAATGCTCGGTAGAATTCGCTTTTGACTTTATATTCCTCTGAGCTGTCAATCGCCCAATCATTCAGATGATCGAGGTTCAACTTCGAAGATCATGATACAAGAAAGTTTCAAGGTTGATCTAAGCTTCATTTGCGACGTTCAAGGTTGCTCAGTAATGTAAACTCGCCCCAGGACTCTAAGCTGCACACAATTCCATTGTACTAATCCTGTCAAGGTCCAAAGTAAATTTCATGTGCAGCCTTTCAACGCTGTCGATTCATTTGCGCGGCTCGATTCAAACGTGCCCGATTGTGTAATTGCACGTCGTGGTTTAATTAACTCATTCGAACGCGGCGAGCTCATTGCGCGTTCCGCCGTTAACGTTCGTTCGTGCATGGAAGAAATTGGTGAATGTTTAAAGAACCTCTGTACAAAAAGGAACGTGCACCGCTACCATTCGAAAACATCCAATACAACCAATAATCATTCAAATACTATCTACATTGAACATCATTTATACTGATTCAATATTCTGTCCATTAAATTCTCCGTCAACGACGTCAGTCAAATGTCTCCTTAGAATTCAAAGTAAAAAGCAACCTCACGAAAAATCAGACAACCTCGAACACATCGAATACATAATCGAGTTTTTCATAATCAATTACAAATTAGAGAATATTTTCCAATTATATAAGATACTCATCTCGTCATCCATCAGCAATACAGCTCAGAATACTTCCTATTTCGAAATCCTCAAGAAAAATAAGCTTCTCCAAAACATTCTTAGATTAATCGAATCTCAACATTAATCTACCAATACTAACAATTAATAATTAACAGCAAATAATAACTAATATCATTAACAACAATCACCATTTAACCCTTTGCGGACGAAGATTCTTCGAAGAACACAAAACCTTCCCCAAATTCGGTCAAATTCTCGGATGCTTAAATAATAGAGAAAAAGGAAACTATGATCTCTTGCTATTCGAGTCATTAAAATCATTCGTTCGCAACTCAGTATTCGAAATATGAAAGTTTGAGCAAAACGTCGAAACTCGTCAGCAAAGGATTAAATCCAACATCCCACAGCTTTTCCCTCGAGAGCTCTAAAACAATAATTAGAATCGTCTAATTATTATTCCGAGCCACTCGTACGTCAGCGGATCCCACTGGCAATTCCGTCTCCACGCACGTCGCGAGCGTCTCGTCCGACCCATAATAACTCGCGCCGAAGCAGCCAACGAGGAAACATTTTTCAGCGGGAAGAAAGGCGCGGCGGGGGTGATTCGTTCGGTATCAATCGACGTCCCGCGCCGCGGGGTCCTTCGTTCTGACTCACAGAAATTAGGTTCGCCCCGGCGGATATTAAATGAGCGATTACAGTGTCGTAGACAAGAAGGCGGGCCGCAGGGGGTCCTGGCATAAGGATTATTACCGGCGCGTTCCACGCCGCCGTATTTACACCGATATTAAATTCTATTTCCACGAAACGACGAGAGATTCGATGATAGCCCGCTAGATTAACCCTTCGCGGCCAGACGTGTCCATGGTTTTCCACCGTGAAGATCGCGTCGACGTTGCTCGACTCGATTATATACATTAACCCCTTGTCCTATAACAAATATCTATATTAGTTAATTCGAATTCAAAATAAATATTATTCCTCTGTAATCGACTATTATACTTAAAAGGAAATATAGGAGTAACATGTGCTTAGAATTTTTCTCTTTTTCCAATAAATTATTCATGACAAAGTAGCCGTATCGATGAGAGTTGAGAAAGAAACAGGTCAAGGGGTTAACACTTTGCACTCGGAAGTTTCTCAGTTTTGGAAATATTTTAACATTGCCTGCTGAGATGATGTTTTTCGAAACTCGAAGAAATCACGTGTAAATCGAGGAACGAAGCTACTCTGTTCAACCCCTTGCCGTACAATGACGAGTGAGACTCGTGACGAAGATTTCTAAACTAATTTAACAGGAATCAATGGTGTTCGTTACCCACGGATCAAAGCAAATAATTTTGCTATTATCAGTGTATTATCTTCAAATGAAATTTCCGAATCGTAAAATATTACACAAACTTAGTAACGAAAGTAAATAGCCAAGGGGTTAAATATTTCACATATTCATTAATTACACGAAGTTTAACAATAACTAACCAGCAGATATACATTGACTTTTTGAAATTCCTCCATAGCAACTTCAAAAGTGCATCTATCGAGCCTTGAATTGATCTAAAATTTAGTTTGCGTATTGCCACGGTAATTTCTTGAACAATTTCTCATAGAAACATGTGTCTCGAATAATTGTTATGTTAACTATAGTAGATTTAGTATTGATATTCAACGTAACATTATTCAGTATTGAAATAAAATTGAACGTCGAGTCTCTCGAGCATTGCGAAGGGCTAAGGCGAAAACACGTTTGATTGTCGGATAAAGAAGAAACGCAGGCCATTGTGATAGGAACAAAATCCTCGGCCGGATGGATATATCGCGTCTGCTCACCATTCTGTGTAATTAATGGCCGAGGCGAAGATGAACGATAACGAGAGAGAAAAATAAGGCGAGACGACACTCGGAAGGACACGTGTCGAGAATGCCCCTTTGTCCGTTTTTATTAAGTACGAGCATGTAATTGGAGCTTCTGAGGAGATTTATTTCAGCCGTAGATAGGTTTAATATACACGGTGTTCCGCGAGTCTCCGAGGAAACTTCGGCGCGACATTTCGCTGGAAGTAAGAGGAAGATGTCGCGCGATAAAAAGCGCATGAATGTTTTATGAGGAACGTATGACGGAGATATTAAACATGGAAAACACGATAATACTTTTCCCCATTGTTCAATGGGAACGGCGATTCCGATGGAACGCTTCAAGGGGAATAATTATAGCTAATTGATCAATCGTGTTTACTTAAAAGTATCGCTCCACGTTTTCGATGCCATCCAATTGGAATCATATTTGCTCGCAATATATACTTTATACCGTGTTTGATGGGCGGAATATTGTTTATGGAATTTGTTGTTCGACGCGAGCTTTTTATTGGATATACGCGCGTTATTTTCGAAGCTCTCCTGCGTCGGAAAGTAATAGAGGAATATTCCAATAACCTCCCGTCGTAGTATTATAACTCGTAAAACGGGGCGCGGAAATACAGTCCGACATAAAAATTCCCCGCACACCTGCCGAATTCCGAATATTTCTCGAAGGGTCGGGAATCGCGACGTTTTGTACGCATGAATTCATTCCGCGATCGAAATTGGGTAGGTCGTTGTATAAATATGTTGTAAAACAGGGGCATAATAAATCTACATAGCTGCAAAGATCACCAATCATTACGTTTAGTCTCATATATCCATGGCAATTATTTACCAATTACTAAATTAGCTTTTTAGATCACATATATTTTTACAAAAATAACTGTAGAAAGTTATCATTATCCTTTTGGGATTCATCTACTTCTAACCAATAAACTACCGATTATATAACCCTTACACTTTTGAAATATCTATCAGTCAATTTAATATTCGAAATTTAATATTAAACTTCGTATAATGTCTCAACAAGTATTCAAACAAAATAGCTTTGTTCCTTAATTCCTTATTAACTTTAAAAAACGTTATCTATATTTTATTCGAAAACGGTATTTTCAACGAAAACCCTCTGGAATTCGAAGGATTAAATATCTACAATATAAAATTTGAAACTTGAAATTCGAAGATCGAAGTCGAAGTTTGAAATTTGAAAATTGCCAGTCTGAAGCTTCGTATTTTACAACTGAAACTTAAGTATCCCTTCGCCTGAAGCATCCGAGGGTCGACCGAGGCGCCCGACTTTTGCCGTCGACTGTAAACGCGTCAACGATCAACCAATTTACCATCAACGATCGAAGAAATCGTTTCGCCGTTCGTACCGGGCTGCCATTTATTCTAACCTCGACGGCGCCGCCGCTCGCGAAATTTTCCTACGCCGACGCCTGGCGGTTCCGATTAAAACTGTGCGGTCTGCATTCATTAAACCTTAATCCCGACCTTTTCATTACCCGCCCGGAGGCCGACGGGAATCCCTGACGCGCGCACATTTCGCGGCCGAGGCAACGGATCTTTTTTTTTCCGCCCGTCGAGTAACAATTGTTTCGACAGCTCTGATCGCGTATTCAAGAAACCGGCGGTCTCAGCAGTACGCCCTTCGATTTACAATGGATCAAGAACCTTCTCTTACGAACGGACGAACGAACGATCGCAAATGAACGATTGTCGCGGTACAAGGACACCCTTTTACGGAGCTTCTCGGCATGGGCGAGTTCGAGGAGAACCGAAGGGTCTGAGGATTTGTCTAAGTTATACGAGAAGTATTTCATTCGAATCTAAAATGGAACAAACGAAGATCAATGAAGAAAGCTCCGAATTCAATTGTGATCATTCAATTTTATTCTTTTTTAAGCTTCTCTACTAGAAATTTATAAAGTTTGAAATTTAGCGACAATAGTGATACGGTTCTCGCGATGTTTACATTAGAATAAGTGAATAATCAAATGAGAGTAACTAAATTATTGCTCACAAACGATAGAGCGCAACTCACTAAACCGAGTAAAAAACCTCAGTGAACATGTGTCTGAAACTCAATAATCAATAGTTTCCGAATCACACCGAATTATTTGGAAAAGTATCAGTAATACGAACAAATATATCAAATAAAAGTTACAGATGACCTTGAAACGTCCTGCAAAGGTAATAGAACAAACCTAGCTCAAACCTTATCATCCAGATACGTCCAAAAAAACTCCAACATAGAAGTTCCCATGTGTATAGTCGTTAACCTATTAATTGTTCGACGAGTATACACGTCATCGTAAAGCTTGATACTGATTCTTTCAGCGACGAATTCTTTATTTTCACATAAACATGAAATTCTTTGTTTCGCTTCGATCTTTCATTAAAATATACTCTGCATAAACGAGTGCACGCTCCATTTTTCGATTTTATCGCGGAACCAGAGGTTTTTCCAACTAAATTCCACAGTTAACTGGTCAAGAGCCAACAGGACGCGACTCGCTAGCAGATTTTCATTTCGGAGCCGCGAACGGGGTCTCCGAAGAATATAAGGAAACTTTGATGAACGCGGAGCGAGGGGATTCCCTCGCGAGTATTGTTTTCACTCGCGTAAAAGGAATCCCGCGCGCGGCCGTGTCGCGGACGAACAAGGGGCGACGGGACTTTTCGAAGTTTTCGTGTTAGCCGCGCGAACGCGGACGCGTTCGGCGAACGTCTGGCATCCGCAGCTGAAAACGATTCCTCGCTTCGTGCACCGGGGACCGGACGACGCGACTCGTACCGCAATGCAGCCGAACACGCGCGAACGGAACGTCGGGACCTAAATTTGAATCTTATCGAGAGTCTGGGGATTTTGCGTAACTACACTGTTGCAGTTAGTGTTAGCCTTGTCGGAAACTTATAGTCGAAAGTTTAACACTAGGTTTACGGAACACGTGAAATTGACGCATATTGGATTTTAGAAATATTATTTTAATGTTTACGCCGATTTTGATTGATCACACTGACATGTACCCCAATTACTATCAAATCTCCGGTTTCCACGATCTAAATAAACGAGCATCAATTCTTTTAGGAATTATAGAACGAAGTGTGCAATAAATGCTCGTAAACCTAGTGTTAAGAGCTGCGATGTTTGGGTCTTTTATGTTCACTGGTTGTTTACTGTTTTTGGAGTTTAAGAAGGATGTAGGGATTGTGAGATGTTAATTGAAGTCTGTACTTTAATGTGTAATTGTTTGAGTGAAAAGTGTTCGGGCTTCGTTAGGAGAATTCAGAATTTAGGGAGGCGAGTGAACTGAGGCTGGAAAAATGGTCCAGATTGGCGAAGAGTTAATAGTCTTCGACGCAGTGTTTGTTTTATGAACTCGATAGGAAATTAGTGTTTCTGAGTGTTTTAATTAGTAGATAGAAACACGTTCGAAAGTTGTGTAGTCGAAAATGGAAGAGAGTTCGGTGCGGTTATTTCATTTTGAATCTGCCGGAGGTTTCAGTGGAGCAAATGAGATTCTAAGTTGATTGCGCTCTCGAAATTACTCTTGAAAATCACTATTTGCCTAAAAATCTGCAATCTGCTCATCAGATTGAAGCCTGCGAAGGCGGGGAGGAAGAGGATCGAGTGGGAAATCGGAGTTTATTTGAACGAGAGCCTGCATCGATGAAACGAACGATTAAAATCGGTCTAGAGAGGCGATGCCTTTATTAATTGCGCAAACGTGACGCGGGGAAAGACTGGCGGCGTGTTTTGAAGAGAAACACTGATCGGCAGCCGTTCCCGCTGACCGATTCGACGGGCGCGCGCGCGCGTTGCTGATACGAAAATATTTGGATACTCGGAGTGCCGTATTATGAATAATATTCTACTTTCTCTAGGAGATGTATACCGATGTTTCGTAACAGTTCCGCGAGGAGGAACGACGTGAATTTATCATTTTGATGAAACGGGAAGATCCGGGAGGCAGACCGTGAAAGCCTTGACCCCACGGTATTCGACCCTCTATTTATTTTTCATCTCCCCCTCTAACGGTGTCGTTTTTCAAAGATTGTCGAGCCGTACTTCCGGCGACGCGGCGCGGCCGTTTAAATTGTTCAGGAGCCTCCCTTCGAGATGAAGACATCGACTTGACGAATTACGACTCCTGTTACTTTACCCGCGCCATTATTTTCGGCAGATTATTATTATTCCACGGATAAATCAGTTTAACGTTTACATTGCTTCCGTGTGTACTTAAAAATATTAGGATGTTCACGGTGGTCTTGGTTATGTGCTTGGAAATAATTGACGACTGATGTCGAATCAAAATATTCATAGGAGTCAGTAGATAATTATTACTAATTAATTTTAATACTATTTGCCTTCGTTGTGGAAGAATAAGTAGTGTTAGACGAGACGCTGAAAATTCTCGTGACGGTCAACGTGTTGACGTTTGAGTAACGTGGACCGCAAGAAAAATGGTAAAAATGGTACTTTATAAAGTACACTCTGATGAATGGTTTAGAGACGAAGAATTTCGTGTTATACTCACGTTTACTTTAGAGTGGAATAATTGATAACGAAAGCATAATGTTTCATCTGAATTCGAGTATGCTGAGTGACATTCATTTGTGTTCAACCGTGTTTGAAATCTTCTCTGCCGCGATATTCTATGGTAAACGAGTAACGTTAATAATGGAGGAGTTTCACTAACTTGGTCGAGACGGAGGCGTGAGGCAAATAATAAATGAAGAGGAGCTCAGCGGAAAAATGGCACTGTTGCATTTTTTAAGTGGAACGCGGGATGAGCAGGAAGCAGAAGTATCGAGGTCTTTCAGATAAATGAAACATTCTGCATAACAGAAATGTTGAGTAATGCCACTCCAGATGAGATTCGAGGCAAAGTAGTTTCGAAAAACGAAAATTGGGCTTATAGAGATTGTATACGATTTCTAAACATGCGAAAGTAGCAGAAATAGGATTATCTATAAAAGCAATTTCGAGTCGTAGAGATTAAGCTTCTGAATTCATATTTTAGAAATGAAATAAATAATTCAGCGTGTAGAAGAGACTTCGCAAGTTATACAGGTTTCCTAATTATAAAGGTTCGAGTAAACGATGTTCGACTGTACCGTGCTAAATGAGTCGATTGGTTCATTGTCTTGCAGCGTACACGGCACTATTTACATAAATACACTAATTTATTCAATTACCTTCTATGAAAGTATCTTCGTAGTTCGGTAATTATCAAACCTGAGGTTTCAAACTGTTCAAAATGGCCACTCCAGTTTCCAGATACCTCCGGTCTCCGTACACGTGTTTCAGAACAATTCATTAATTTCCTCAAACTCGTCTCTCATTAAAATGCACACGGAACATTGAATAATAATTACTCATCTCCGATTTCGAAGCGATCAGCGCCGAACCCAAGACACGTCCGATTGATGTCGACCGCGGCATTTACAACGAGCATCGAGAAAATTCGCTAATCTCGCGGGAAATCTCATATTTCACGCGGACCCATTAGCCGTGTCCCGTGACACCAATTTCCCGGGAATTTTCAATACCCGGCCCGCGTGTCGGATTAAACGCACAAAGTTCGAAATCGCTTTGGATCTGGCTGTAGAGGCGTCTCTGAAAATTAGGTAGGGCAAACTGCGCGCGGCTCGCGACAGAGCAAACAACACGCCCGTGTAGTTTCGCGCATGAAAATTAACCTTCTCCCTTTCCCTGACTCGTCTGGAGTCAGACATACGTAATTTACGACCGTGAAGTTCAAGATGACGTGTATAGATCGGAAAGCCGATCAAGTGAAAAAGTGTATAGAATGTCAGCTCTTGATATGCTCTTGGTTCGCTCTCAATTTGATGGAATACTATTTACTTGTTTATAATTCATGCGTTCACCTAGTATTGTGGAAAACTGGAGTCTTGGAAGAAGAGTCCTTCAAGGTTCAATTTTAAGGACTAAGTCTTGAAGGTATAGAGTTGTATAAAGTTCGAAGCTTCAAAGCTCAATATTAGCTATTGAGTCTCAAAAGCTTAGAGATTTATAAAGATAAAGTATTGGATACATCAAGATCCAACCTTGAAACCTAAGTTTTCAAAGTTTAGAATTTAAAAAGGCTGGACACCTCGAAGTTTCAGGGCCCAATCTTGAAAGCTGAGTCTGGAAAGCTTAGTGTTCCATAAAGCTGGATTCTTAAAAGGGTTAGCACTCAACTTGAAAACTTTATAAGCTGCATCGGAACCTCATCCTTTAAGATTAAGCTTCGAAACTTCGAAGATTCCACTTTTACAGAACTCTAAGCAGTCATGACTAAATCTTTAAAGTTCAGCTTTGAAGTCCTGAAGACTCAAGCTTTTCACAACAGTAGTTCACACTATGGATGCCGGTTCGATCTCGCTCTATCGCCTTCCATCGAAAACAATAAACATAAGAAGAATATGGAGCCGAAGAATATAGAGATTGCGGACCGATAGTGTGTACAGGGCCTAAGGCTCTTCCGAGCCGTTTGATTGCGCGCCCGCGAGTGCTGATACTAGTTTGTAGAATCGATATTGCAGCTAATGCCGCCGGACGGCCATTTATCTCCGATTATTAGATAAGCTTGATAGACGTCGCCCACCATTTGCAACGTGCGGCGATTAAATCCTATTGGAAACGAATTGCGTTTAATCCGTCCATCGCACTACCAGTTTCATTTCTATCGTTTCGCGGTCTCGCTGCGCAACACATCAAAGAGGTCGGTTTCTATTAAAATAAACAAAATTCTGGTGAAAATAAAGTTGTTCGATGATAGTATCATCGCGGTGAGCTTTCGTTTCATCGTTTGTACGATATGAAATTAAATGAGATATTTTTGACGTAAGATATTCTCAATAATTACTACGTTGTTATTCGTACTTCAACTACGGATTTTGATATAAACATATTTGTATACTCGGTAACTCTTACACGGTCGTTAATAACTACCACTGCGGATTATGAATATTAACCCTTTGCACTCGGAGGCGCCTTTCAGTCGCCATTTGATTTGACCCATGGAAATGATAAAATTTAGAATTCAATATTAAATTTAATGCATCGACACATGGAACATCGAGATAAAATAGTTCCGTTACTTAATTTATGCAAGGTATTTCTTTATGTCAGTTGTAAAACATATCATTGATATTTCATCAGAAAATAATGAATATTTGTTGAGAAAAATATACTCGAGCGCAAAGGGTTAATATCGTCTGTAACGACGCAAGGCAACCATGGAATCTGAAACAGCGAATAAACAGTTCCTTTCTCTGCAAATACAATCCATACGAATGTTGATAAAATTGAAGTTGACACAACACTATGTACCCCGACGCTCCAACCAAGTACACCTATCCAGAACGCGGTAGTCTTTTCCTCCGTCCCTTACAGCGAGAATTATGCGGTATGCATAATCCAAGCTTGCGGATCGAGTTTACCTCGTACATATATCCGTTGCAACGTACGCGTATCACGTAACGAAACCCGGTTAAAACAACTGCAGTCGTTATTACCGTGTGACATCGCGAGCGTAACGAGAGGTATGTACGTGGAAACTGCGCCCACCGGAATCCGAATTTTCAATAACAGACGAGACAATCAACGGACGCGGCTCCGATTACTCCTGCAACGGTTGCCAGGCGGTTCGAAAAAAAGGAATACAGTGTAACGTCGATTATCTGAACTAATTGCGGAACAAGATGGTGCGTATAATCGGATGATACAGTGGAACTTTGATCATACGAAGTGATTGGAATTGAGGTGGTTCGGATGATCAAATATAAATGTAGGAAAACGAGAGGTGTACTGATAATTGAAATTTTGGATAATTTAGAGCTCTTATAATCGTTAATTAGCTTGAATAACTGGAAGTATTGATAGCCAAGGACTTGGTAATCGAAAGGTCTGATAATGGAGAGTTTGAATGATCGAGAGTTCTGATAATCAAGAGATCTGATAGTCAAAAGTTTAGATAATCGAGATTTCTGATAATCAAGAGATCTGATAATCAAAAGTTGTAATAATCAAGAGCTCGGATAATTGAGAATATTGACGATCGAAACGTCAGATAATTGAGCGTTCTAATGATCGAAAATTTGAATAACCAAGTTCGAATAATCGAGGTTCACGGTGTGACAAGAGGCCTAACTGAAAAGAATCGAAGGATGGCGTCGTACGCACGCAAAATGGCGGACCTGCCGCGCGAATAACTAACAAGGTGAAAAGCGGCTGAGACTCATACCGTCGGCCGTGCCATGGCACGGCGATGAGGAAATACTTTTGATAGCTCCGGGCGGCGACCGAGACATTTTTCGCATAGTTTTAGAGGAGTTCCTCTTGGCGATGCAAATTATTTCGGATCGAACGGCTGCCGGCGAAATGGCACCGCTTAAAATCCCAGGCCTGTGCCTAGCGACGAGGTCGAATTCGATATGCTCTTGGAAATCTCAATCGATCGCAGAATTTTTATTTATACCACTCGAAACGACTGATTTTAATTTTCTTATTTTATAGTTAAAATTAGAAGTGTGCTAGACGTCTGAAAATACTGTAAAAATCGCTTCGGTTACATAATGTAATGAATATCAGCGAAAACCTAATGAAACGTACTTTTACCATTTTTCACAGGAATATACATTAGTCGTACTAGATATTCGGGTATACTAGTATTAGTAATAATGTTTATAACGTGTTCAGTGTAAACAAGCTTGCTTTGAGGTTTAAAATCAGCAAAATTTGAAGCTGCACTGGAAAGTAATCCGATGATTGCTCGAATTCCGGGAGCCACTTCGTTGAGAGGCAAACAATACAAACGCTGAATTCGTCCGGGCCACTTATGAAAAGTGAAACTAAATGTAATGAATACGCAACTGCATTGAAACGCGGAGTGCCAGTGTGCACTCTCGTGCGTGTGCGCGTGGATTTTACAAGGATAGTCGGAACGTAAACATTTCCTCGGTAAGCGAGTGAGTACGCTTACACAATAAACATAGCATGTGAAGCTGACACAGTTTCCTCAATCAATGCTCGCAAACATGGCCAAAAATATTCCACAAATATTCCCAAATTCTGGGATGTTAACCCTTTGCACTCGACAGTTTTTCACTAGAAATCTGCAATCTTCCATAATGAGATGTAAACGACGTTCAATACTAACAAACGAAAAACGTACGTAAATTAAGAATCATAGCTATTTCATTTCAATATGTCGCATTTCGATACATTCTACGAAGCATAGTGTTATACATAAGATTATAATTTTGCTGTATCAAATCTAGTGGTGACTGAGAGTCACCTCTCGAGTGCAAAAGGTTAAGAAACACTTAAAGTTTCAATGAAACAGAGAATCTATCAATATACCTGCCAATTAGAAAATCATAATTTAAAGCACCAATTTTCCATAAAACTATTTAATCTAATTCAAAATAAAAATCAATCTTACCCGATCACGTAATCTTCTACCGACAATACATACAATAATCAACTCCAACGACTCCAAATTACAATAGGACCTCGATTAACCTCAATCTAGATCACCCATAGTCTTCCTTAAACTAGAACTTAATTCAGTTTCTCAGATTGTACCTCAAAAATATATACAATCACGTTACAAACATATTCCGAAGAATATCAAGCCTCCATTCACCTAATTGTTAACCCTTGCCCTCATCAAGATTTTCAACATGATTCAACAAACAAACATTCCCCGATTCATTCGAATTCAAAGTGAACTACTCCTTCTAATCGACTACTATACTTAAATGACGCAAAACAACTTACATAGAGAATATGCGTACGATTTTCTCTTCCAATGAATTATTAATGACAAAGTCGCATCGATCAGTTGAGAAAGAAATCATAACACAAGTGGTTAAGCGTCCAACCTAATCGGACAATCTACTCGAATAATTCCACAGTGCCCCGAAATAATTAAGGAAAAACATCTCGACCTGTTATTAGCCGCTACCGGGATCGCGGGTCGTGACGATTCCAATCTCAGAAATTAGAATACAATTTTCATTGGCGGACGTGACGCAATTAGCCGGCCGTTTCCCGCGGGAGCTCGCAGCACCGGCCCGCCAGCTGAAAGCCAGCCGCGGTCACCTGAATATTGGAATGCTAATCTCGCGGAGCTTTTAATTCACGAATCACCCCGACCATTCAACCCTCGCCTCCGTTTATTATTCATCCCCGAGAAATTCGGCGAACCCCCCCGCGCTAGGTTCCTAGGCCGACGAACATTTTCCCGTCGCAATTTCGCCCGGACAAGCGTGACCGGAATTAAAAACGCCGAAACTATGCGACCGGGAACCGGGAGTTGGAATAAAAACGGAACGCCACGGTCGCCGGAAATAGTTCTCCCGGTTTTTGGGGGCCGCGAGAATGCCGCGCGACCGCTTTGAACCTGCTAATTAGATTCATTAACGGCTCTGATACTTGAAATTCTCGCGTGATCGGGAAATTGCGGCTTCGACGAGGAAATTGCGGGCTGGCTTGCTCAACCCTGAAAGATTAAGGGGCGGTTTCTCGAGTGCATTAATTGCGAAATTGATATTTATTACATTCAACCCTCAGACGAGTCAGGTTCTTCCGGAGAACTGACTCGTTTTTCTTAAATATTTATTATATACGTGAAATTTGAAGGTTTGAAGGTTTGGAGCTCCAATCCACTTCTTCAAATGTTGAAAACTGTATTAACGTTAACGGAGTAATAATTATAATTAACGCGTTAAGCATTGTGCTAGGTTATTTCCCTGAATTTCGGTATTTTTTGGTGTAAAAGTGGAACTGAATCTTATTTATAGTTATGAATATTAAAAGTAATGCTGTACTTTCACCGATACATTCGTCATTGATACGAACAGTGGCTCGTTTAATGAAGATTAGTTTCCAAAGGAAGCATATAGAATGAATGGTCGCGCAGATAAGTTCCTCAGCCCCGGGGTTTAATATTTTCCGCGTTAAGCTTCTTTCGTCCTTTGCCGTTTATGAAATTGTTATCGGAGTTGCCGAACTGTTTACCTTCCCCCGACCGGTACTGCGCGCGCTGCACAGCTCAGTTTCCGCGGCGACGACGGGGCAATCTGCTCGGTTCGGTATCTTTTGGCCGAGCCGCTCTGCAAGAGACAAGTTCAGTCGCTTACGGCTGCTTGCATGCAATCAAAATGTAACTTCGTTTAGTCGCAGGCAACTATCAAGGGCGAGGAGATCTTCAACAACTCGAAGTCTCATTATGTTTAACAAGGAGACGCCCCGTTGTCGTAGCACTAATTATCAATATTGCGCGCGGTTCATTTCGTCGGGCCCGAGAGGAGATTCTTTGGTACAACGTGCATCGTTATTTTCTGTTTACAACGGACGCGTTAACGAGCGCGTTGTTCTCGTACGGAGTGTGTGTAAATTCTCTGCTAAATGTTCAAATAATTAGGTACCAAACACGCGATAGTTTAATTAAATAGAAGTAAGGAGCAAAAATTTTGATCGTATCATGAATATTGCTGTCTTCTTATATTTCATCCATAGATGATTTATAGATAACGAAGGGGAATGTATTTTAACCCTTTGCACTTGAGAATATTTTTCGCGACAAATATTCCTTATTTTCTGATGAAATATCAATGGTATTTTTTACAAATAATATAAAACAACAAATTAAGTGAACCTATTTTATTTCGATGTTCCATGTATTGGTAGATTATAGAAAATTTAATATTGTATTTTTAATTTTAATTTTGGGTTAAATCAAATGACGACTGAAAGGCGCCTCTCGAGTGTAAAGGATTAAATCAAGAGAAGATAATATATTTTATCTATGGATTATCTATAAACAAATGAAGAAGAATGTACTTTAAATTAACAAAGATTGTCTTTGTCCCAGTCTGACAGTATTAAAAAATTGCATTATTTACGGGTTGACCTAGTATTTCCTGCACATTGTTCACTATCTTCCCAAACAGAGCACACTCGTTGCTCGCGACACCCACCAGAATCTAAGCATCGTCTCTCACGACTCAACTTTCCAACATTCAAACGGTCTCCTTTAAATGCACAGAAACTTCACAGCGATGGTAAGTGTCAGCCTGACAACGCCAGTAAAACAAAGAGCGCAACAAAAGCGGCAAGAACGTCTCCTCCCCCTCCCCCCGCACCATTATCCTCATTTTCCCTTTCGCGCCGTTCTTATTTCCGCTCCACGGAACGCATTGACAAACTTCGCTCGTTTCGCTCGAAAGGATCCTCTAAAAGGAGTCTTCGTTTATAAAAAGGACACGTGGAATTACCTGCTGCGCGCCGCACACGGCGCAGTACAGGACCAAGAGCCTGTCGACTAGCGATCCTCAGTTGAGTAGTTCCAATGAAGGAAAACAATGATTGCGAAAAAAAAATCGAAACCGATCATTTCAACTGATACAGTAATTCTATAAAATACAAACGATCTTTCAGAAAACGTTTACTGCTCGGAGGCAGTCGATTCACCCTTCCGAGGCGGATTTTCTTTAACAAGGTTTCGCTTATTTCCGCAATTATTACAATCTCCAAAGCGAATATTTGAAACGATTTTGAAAATAGTTTCACTTGAATACTATAATGAATGTCTGAAGAAACTGAAAATAATCTACAATTTTCATAGGAATTATATATCAATCTAATTCTAGTATTAAAGACAATGAGAGACGTTCCCAATACTCCGGTTGACGAATCTATTCGAAACGACAGGACGAAAGTAATTACTTTTGTTACTTCAGTGCGAAGTTATGTACTAATCTACTATTCCTCAACATGGTTGCACACAATGAATGGAAATTATAAACGATACACACAGCGAGAGACCTCTTCCGCCTACGACCTGCCGCGAGACAGTTCTCGTACCGAGAGCAGCGCGGGTGAACGCAGGTTATGACCGGGATAAATACTTTTTCGATTATGGCGGGACAGTCACGTCGGGTTAATCCGCGGCTCAACGTTTACTCGGAGAGACACGGAGTCGGGAGGCGCGGCGGATATCATGAAAATTGAGAAAGTTCCGGCGGCGGAATCCGGGAAACTTTTCCCCCCGGCCCCGTGTTCCATTCGAAACGCGTTACAACTTTCGCGCGAGGGACGGCCAGGGGGTGGATGGATTCTCGCGGACGTCGAAGCTGGTAGTCGTCGCGGATGGGGGCGGTTAAACGCGACCAGATGAGGGGGGAGGGTCGTGAATGGCCTGGGGGGAATCAATGAGGCTGGCGTCGCTCTGGGGCGTCGACGCTTTGCGCGTGTATACGCGTCGCGACCGACTTACCCCCCGAGCCGCGCGCGGCTTTTCAGACACCGGGTAGAAAGAGGAAGTAAACGAAACGCGGGGAATGTGTTTGATTACCGTAGTTACTTTGTGGGAGCAAAGTCCTCTCGGAGCTCGCGGCGCTCGTGGAGGAGCGTTGATATGGTTTTGACTCCGGTTCTGCCCTCAACGTTGATAATTCTTTGGATGGTGCTTCTTGTGTACGCGAGGGTATTAGTCTTGGGATTGAAGTGTTGTGTGGTGTATTGTATTGTGATTTTAATTGTAGTGTAGGTATTAATTTGGGAGTTATATGGAGAGTTGGAGGTAATGAAATTATGTGGGTTTATGCGCTTTGGGAGAAAGAGTGCAAAACTTGGGGTTTGAACGTCTTGTTTGACTGTTTAGTAGTTTGGTAGTTTGGTAGTTTGGTAGTTTGATAGTTGGATAGTTGGATAGTTGGATAGTTTGATGGTTGGATAGTTGGATAGTTGGATAGTTGGATAGTTTGATAGTTTGATAGTTTGATAGTTGGGTAGTTTGATAGTTTGATAGTTTGATAGTTTGATAATCTGATAATCTGATAATCTGATAATCTAATAATCTGATAATCCCATAATCCGATAATCTAATAATTGGATAATTGGATAATTTGTAATTTGATAATTTGATAATTTGATAATTTGATAATTTGATAATTTGATAATTTGATAATTTGATAATTTGATAATTTGATAATTTGATAATTCGATAATTCGATAATTCGATAATTTGTTAATTTGTTAATTTGATAATTTGATAATTTGATAATCTGATAATCTGATAATTTGCTAGTTTGGTAATTTGATAATTCAGTAATCCAGAAATTAATAGTTTAATATTTTCATAATTTAGTAATTCTACTGCTAACATTGTTCCAATTCCACTCATAAACCCGAACATAAAAGGACCACAGTTCACCAGCTATTCACAGAATTCTTTCAGAAAAAGTCCCATCGTTATTCCCGTTCATGCGCAGACATTAATACCAGAATAAAAATATTGCATTCGGATTTCAACTGCGGGCGAAGTTGTAACGAGAAATTCCAGTTGTGTAGAATAAAACGGTTTATAGATCCCCAGGCTTTCGCGAGCTGCACGTAGAATTCCACCAAGCTAACCCGGTCATTTTATCCTGCTGTTCTACCCACCGTCGACCGTAGACTTTACGATGCCGTTCCGAACAAAAAGCTGCGGAAGAGTTCCCGAAGTTACGGGGACCTTTCGAACTCGAACTTCCTTCGAGCGGTGTTTCGCTCGAACGTTGCAACACAAATATCGGAAACGTAAAGCGCTTCCAGATCGAATTCCCGCTGGAATTCAAGCCCTAACGAATTGAGTGCTCGCCGAATTAATGCGAGGAACTTCTTCATCTTGCCCCTTGAATTGCAAATAAAACTACGTAGATGTATTCCGATGAAAATGTTTTCAGGTCGTTTATACTCGGTAGCGCTTTTATAAAAGGATAACAGAAAAATCATTCGCAGGTAACGCGCACATCTTGAAACCTTCATTCCCTATATTATTGAATTGATTCGATTAGAATCGAATTGATTAGGGGCGAAGCTCGCCGCGAAGAAATGGGGCGTTAGATTTCTAACCCTTTACACTCCGAACAATTTTTAATATAACCTTTTAGCAACTCCGAAACAGTTTTAATATGAGCTATCAGCTACGAGCGTGCCTCTGTAAAAGATTTAAGCCCCTGCTTTGTCATTAAAAAGCGCGTATACGTTTTAAAGTTACGTTTGACTAGAAACGAAGTTATAAAATTATCTTACAATGTCGCCGTTACGGCGACAACGGAGTGCAAAGGGTTAAACAAAAAAAAAATAGATAACCTAGAGCACGAGCGAAGAAAGTCAAAATCTATAGCAAAACAATCAGCAGATGACTGACCCGACGAATCAAATGCGCAAAACCATGACAAAATGCAACGACAACGAAGTCTACATGTATGAATGCGTGTGCCTTTGTTTATGTGTGTCAGTGTGTCGCCCTAATCGTACATATGCGCGAGCGAGCTTAAAGCTTGGAGTCTTAGAGAGCGAGATAATCGATACACCGCGAGTCGGTGAGCTGAGAGAGATACAGAGAGAGAGATTTCATAACTGGTTCATTCTGTAATAAAGTTCACTACATCGTAAAACCACGAGGGGATTTATATCTTCGTAGATAACCGGAACAAAATCCCTACATTAATAATCTCGATCCCTGGAAACCACGCCTACCGAAATATCCCTCGCGACAAATAGGAAATCGAAACGAAATGAATTTTCGTTGCTCGATACCTTTAATCGCTTTTAACACTAGAATTGCGGAGCATTTAATACGATTGATATGTAATCTATAAAAATTGTAACAATAGATTATTCTCAGTTTCTTTGGATATTCATAGTACTCGAGTGAAGCTATTTATTTCCAAAATGATTTCAAATATTCAGTGCTTTCAATTAGAATTAGATTTCATGGAAAACGACTCAAAATATTCGACAGTGATTAACATTAGAACTACCGAGCATTTAACACGATTGATATGTAATCTATAAAAATTGTAACAATAGATTATTCTCAGTTTCTTTGGATATTCATAGTACTCGAGTGAAGCTATTTATTTCCAAAATCACTTCAAATATTCAATTTAAGGTATTAATAACTGCGAAACAAATCGAAACCAGTCATTTTATACTACGGTAGTTCTAGTGTTAATTATAGAACCTGATTACTTGAATTACTCTGATCGTCCAGTTTATTTACTCGAACTACGATCTCTTTAAATAGATCGTACGAAGTAATCACGAATTCGTTCGCCGGAAATAGATGATACGATACAACGATCAACTTGTTCGCCGAAAATACTGTTTCCGAGTGTACGCGAGCAGAGACGCGCGACGATCGAATCACGATCGTCGGGGCGAAATGGCAAATCGGATTCAGCCGGAAGTAACCGCGAGACGAATCGAAGAAGAGTGTTCGACGTCGACGGGGGACGGTCGTCGGCGACAACGGGACCTTTAAATATGTATTACGCGGAACGAGTTCACGGTGAGGGAATACAAGTGCAACAGCGTTAATAGAATCAGCCCGGCGCGGTCGGTGTTGCTTTTAGGGCAGCCGCGCGCAAACGTAATTGCATCTTCCACTCGAAGCTGCTTAATAGATTCCACGGAAAGTTTTGGGACGCGCGAGCGCCACGCTCGAAGAACCTTATCCAAGGGCGCGCCGTTGTTCCACTCTCGATCGTGCCCGCGCGATTTCGCCGGGAACTTCCCTCGATCCCCGACTGTTTGCCATTGTTAACCCATCCGCGGTGAACGACGGACTAATATGTCAAGCACTCACCGATCGTTTTCGTTCCGACGCGATAGTTGATGCGATTATAAATTATCTCCTACGATCTTGGTCGCCGAGACTGGAATTCCGGTAATCACTGGATCCTGATCGACAGTGGCGAACGGGAACTCGCGATTTAACGGACGTAGACGTTTGTTGTTTAAGTTGAAACTCGTTATCGAATGAAAACTGAACCCTATGGAATAACAGCTGAAATTCGATGAAATAAAAATTGAAATTCACCATCGTGTAAACCTCAGTCTCCAGCGATCAAATTTAAACAATGATTCTAATACGATCTATTAAATAACAGTATAAACCCTCATTAAATACTACTCACTAAATAAAATCCATATTATACCATGTAAATACACTGCAATTCCATTTGAAATCATCAAAATTCATAGGGTTCCTTATGAACTCCAATTTTCCGTCGACTAACGTCTAAAATACGAAAATTTCGATCAAATTCCGCTCACGGTGCGTAATGCAGTCAAATTACATTTCCCCGGAACTCCGAATGTAACCAATTCCTGTAACCACACGATCCTGTGTTTACGCTCGCGATATTATCTCGCTGTTCGGCGTTCGAGTCGAAACAGCACGCGACAAGTTTCGCCGGAAACGTGTGAACGGACGCGAAGACGAGCGAACGCCGTTATTTGTCGGCGATTATTGACCTGCCGGTTCAAACCAGTAATTTATTCGACGCTATAATACGCGCGGCGAAACTCGAACCGCCGCGCTCCGAGTTATAACGCGGAGACCGAGTCGCCGAACGAAATTTATTCGGTGCACCGATTCCAGCCGCTGGTCGCGCGAGATCAACCAAATTAATTGGCGCCGCACAATTCATAACCTGTCGCGAGATACTTTATCGTTAAACGGTGGCCGATTATCGCGAGCCCGCGAAATTTCGCGGCTGATCGAGCCCCTGTTGCCGTTCGTGCGCGGGGCACGCCGGGATTAATGGTGGATCGAACCTTATAAGTGCGTGACACGCAGCTTCTCCCTATCGTAACATTACCGTCAGCCACCTTGTCATTATATCATCGATCTCATTGTCACCGGTAACGCGCCCATCGAATTACATTCCGAATACTGTTCGAGGTACAAATTACCGCGTCGATCTACAAGTTGGCCAGAAGTAGATGAGGTTCGACGTTGTGCGAATACAAATTTCCCTCGTATTTAACTGTACGTAAATAACGCGGCATCGATTGGCGAGCGTAATATATGTTTTCCATATTAAATACGATAAAAGCGTAAAATGATATTTGGGCCGCTAGAGATTTCGCCGGTCCGGCGAATTTATCGAGTGAAAATATTCATCTAAATGATGCAGTTCGGTATCATTAATTTCCATTCCCGTTGCGCGTGTAAATTGATACTTTTCTCGAATTGAAATCCTCGGTGTTTCTATGGACATTTTCGTGCTTCCGGGATATTACGATATTATCAGTTCTCATTCGGATTAGCTGTACGTTCGTTCGTAAAGAATGCACCCGTAAATATTACACGACGCTGCTGTCGCGTACATGCAATTAACTACGCCACCTGAATACCCACTGCTATCGTCGCGATACAATTGGTCGATTGATACACCTCTAACAAAAGCCTCCTCGTGTCTCTGTGTGCCTCGAGCTCCTCTCCGAAAGCAGTACTCGATATACGTATCGCACAATATGCTCGATATTTTGGGCCACTCTCTGTAGTCCGCGCAACGAGACGAGGCACTGGAGATAAACAAAACAATCGGTAGCTAAGCACGACGATAGACCGATGCGTACGGTTATATCAATTATTTAGATCATACAATGTATCACATAATATCTTATAATTATAATTACGATATTAATTACTATTATGACTCCAGTGTTAACCCTTCGCAGACGGAGGTTCACTAAAGTATACAAAACCTGCAGATTCTAATTAATCAAATTACACATCGAATGCCTAAATAATATAGAACAAATGGTTTCTTGTTTAAGTAATTGAATCATTCGTTTGCAACTTAGTGTTAGAAACATGAGAATTTGATCTCGGCAAAGTGTCGACGTTCGATCCTAAATAAATCAATTAATCAATATTCCAATTATTTACGTTTACTACCTCTTCTCATCGAACCTCTACACCCATAAACTAAAACCAACTCTCGAATAACAACCAACACGAAAACCACCAATCAAAATGACTCCTTTCTACAATTATTAAGAAGAACCGACGTTTCTCTGAGAAATTCAATAAACTGATTCAGCAATACGCGGACTGAATTCTGAATCAATTAACGTCTAAACAGCTACTCTCGGAATTTCCATAGAGAATTTTCAACGACAATTTAACTGCTCGATGGTTTTAGCGTTAATTTCATCCATGCTCAGAACAATCCTACGCGAGACTTAGAGGTCACGTTAACAACAATCTTTAAAGAAACCATCCAATTGTTGACCTCGTTGCACGAGGATCATCGCGATGCTTATTACTCCGAGTAACTCGAGCACCGTATCATTCAACGGCACCCCTTGCGAGCCGTTCAGCGAAGACAGCGGCGATCATACGAACGATGAAATTTCATTCGTCCGCGGCGGAAGCGTTCGCAAAAGTGCGTGGGCGGCCGGGGGGGGAGGGTTTATATTTCTCTCGGAACAAGCGGCGCTCGATTTGCATATACGCAGCCGGCTCGTGCATACAGATTGCACGCATGTAAATAGGCGGTGCGCGCGCGTCGACACGCGCACGTGCGAGCCGACCGTGTGACATTGAACGCGGCCGGAAGTGTATCGGAGCCGATATAGAGCGCGTGTACCTATCCGTGTAGTACACGCGCGTACACACGCCCTGAGCAACCCCGTGCGCGTCTATTACAGCCGCATTCAGCCCCCGAATTGTTATAATCGCCGTCTACGGGACCCTCGGCCGCAGCTGCTCGCGATGTTGCGTATCATACACGTTGCCAGCACGTCAGCCATTCGCCCGTACGATCTGGAGAATTTCGGTTTAACCTTTGTCTCGCAATGACAAGTGAAATTAGTAATGTAGATTGTTGGGATGGATTTCGTGGAGGTGTTCCTCGCGCGTGGATCGGAACGAGATTATGTTAATCCTCGATTCTATGTTATCCGAAGTAATATTGGCTTCGAACTTCGAGGTTAATGTCAACGTTATTTAATTCAATTACAGCTGTACATGTTCATGTCGGTGTGTACCACCGGTGGCTCACAGTAAGATATCACGTTAGACAGTGTACCATTGATGGCTCGTTAGATGGTGGCATCAAGTATGTGGCTCGTCAAGTGGTTCGGTAATTGGAAAACATTGCATGGTTGAGAATTAATTTACTTATTGAACGTTTCAATATTTTTATCAATTTTGAGAACTCAGCCGCCAAATGGGAAAGAGTGGAAATTACAGCGTAAATAATTAATATGATCTAATTGTTTATTCCAGAATATTTGGGAGTCAAACGGTACCGTTAACCCCTTGCCCTATGATTTATTTCTTAACTATGATCGATACAACTACTTTGTCGTTGATAATTTATTAGGAAAAGAACAAATTTTCATGCTTATTCTATATCTACGTTTAGTCCAAAGGTTGATAATAGACAAGTAATATTTAATTTATATTTAAGAAAATAAATAACACGTAGATTTCTCAAATTCAGTTGAAAATTTTCATCGCGAGTCTGACACGACATTGTAGGTCAAGGGGTTAAATGGTAAATTGTTTTCTTCTGACGAATATACTAAATACAAATCATTGTTCTCATTTGTTCCATCGTGTCGCACTGATTTTTCTCTTTTCACGAATATAGCAAGTTGAACTTTCGTTACGCGAAACATCCAAAAGGAATTCGAGGATCGCGATACTGGTAACTTTCGGCAAGTCGTTCCGTACCGTGAAATTTCCAACGGGCCGTATGTCGCGTTAATTTTAGCGGAGGTTTGAAAGCTACCACTTCTTTATCTTCCGCGGGGTCTGTTCCGGGGCGAGCACACAGACGGCCCGTTAAATTATATCCCGCAGGTTTTAACCGACCGGTAATAAACGGTACGGTCTTCCGTGCTCGAACTTTGTGCTTCGTAAAACCCAGTTATTTCCGGCGGCTAATCAATTACCGTGTTTTAACCTCTCGTGATAGTATCCGAGCTGCACGGTGATCGCTCCGTCACACGGCGCACTGTCCGGAATTTTCCGGTAGTTTCGGAATTGTTGTTCCACTGGGCCACGCGTATTTCATTCGCGGACGGGGCGACATTATCGGTAACGTTCGTGCGGATCCTCCGAAGTAACTCAACAGTAATTTAGTTGTAGCCTATCGCGATAAGATCTCGCTTGGAATTGAACGGAGCTGCGCGACGAACGAATAAATGGTAAAATATAAGTTACATTGGCTGAGGAGAAGATTCCCGAAATTCCATGTTGCGATGAAGTATATTCAAATGAAATATTATTAATATTATCAGTATGTAACTTCAAAACAATGAGATACCACGAAAGACGAAGTAAACTCAGATCTAAACGGAAAATCTAGAGAAGAAGTAGTAACGGTGTTTGAACAGAAATGTTGCATATAACGCTTGAAATTCGTATAAAACGTACCAGCGCGCGTTCCGAGTGAAGTTAATTACACTTCCAGGTACAAGGAGAGTATAAAAATTGCAAGAATCTCGCAGGAGATAATTCAGGAAGGAACGAGACCGATAGGAACGATTGCCAGCCAGTTAAACGCGGCGCAGCATTGTTTTATTGCGGCCGGTATCATTTATAGCCATCAAAATATTCCGCGGTAGCCGGGCGTGTGTTCGACGCAGGCACAAAAACGTTAGCCTCCGGATGACCTAAATAATTGAGTGCTCCGATAACCTCGATTCAGCCGATGAAGAAGCATGAAAATAGGAGAATAAGTGTCCGACGCGGGATAAGGTAAGAAGACGGAGACGCCGAGCGCCTCGCCGTTACAGTAAAAGTTCCCCGAGCCGGCCCTCACACCCCTCTTCAGCGTCCTCCTTCAAGCATGGTATTTTAACGAGAATTCTTATGCAGTCATTGAAAGGGTACGCTCCAGAGCGCGGCGCCTCGTCATTTCGTTGCAGCGAAAAAAAGTAAAATGGGAAAACACCGGCCGTGAATTCGTGCCAAACGCTCGCGAATAATCATCCGACGTTGCACGCTTGAATTATTCACGAATTACGCGGGCAGTAATTCTCTCCTGTAATTTCGTTTTCAGTTTTAAAACGCTCGGGGCTGACCGAACACAGTTACGTCGAATTTATATACATTTGGGGGACGTTATTTTTTCTGTATCATTACCGCTTTTCCAGGACACTAGGGGAATCATAATGATTAAGGTAACTGGTTATCGAACCTATAGAAATAGGAGTACTTGGGGTGTTATATGGAATACCTTCGGTTTTGAGAAATAAAATAGTAATAATGTGCTGTGATCGTAGATCACTCATCAGTTACTCTGAAATCGCACTCTATCGATTGCAGACGGGGTGACATCAAGAAAAACTTAATAAGCTTTGTATATTTGAATTAAAAAGATTAATTAACTCTTAATACATAAGTTACAGAAAAGTGAGAATTAGTCGAAACATTGTTACAAAAACATTGATAAAAGTCTGAGAGGGCAGTTACGAAACGAGTCAGTATTCGATTCGAGTTATCTTAGCGCGAACCTCTGTCCGATTGCATTTCGTTGAATAAAAGTAGAGTCCGACGACTATTCCGAGTTTCTTCTTCCCGTGAAAACACCCGAAATATTATTCCGGGAAACCGAAGTTTATACCAGCTCCGGATTAACCAAGGAATTAAAAGGAAAAAGGTCGAGCCGAAACGGGGACGCTTTCGCAAACGATCCGACGTTCTTCGGAAATGTCGGCGGATCCCGTGTAAACATGTCACAGTCGATCAGAGCTGGCGCGCATTTCGGGATCGAAGTCTGTGTATAAATCGACGAATAAAATACCGAATCTCTGACTCCGTCCTCTGTGCATCAAATGAACCGGTCTCGCGTCGACTTTCGACGTGGCAAACGCGTTCCGATCGAACGACGAGCGATTTCGTTATCGCACTCGCGGAACTGCGAGGAATAGGGTCTAGAAATTCGCTCGGTTCTCGCGTCGGACGTCTTCCTGGAACACTTTGATCTATCTAGAACCCAATTTTAGAATGATGAAAAATTGATCTCTGATTCCAAATATTTATCTCATATAGAATATTCTAAAGAGTTCGTTTACTTCGTTCTAGACTACCAACGAAGAATTCGATATGTTTCGTTAGAGATATTTTTCATTGACTCTGTCTATAGTTGCTTAAGATGTTTGCTAGAACTCAATTTTAGGATAATGAGAAATTTGTCTTTGATTCTAAATACTTATCTCGTCTGGAATATTCGAAAGAATTCATTTATTTAGTTCTAAACTTATCACTGAAGAATTTGATATGTTTCATTAAAGACATTTCTTATTGACTCTGTCTCTAGTTGCTTATGTTCGCAATTGTTATCATCATTGAAATATTTAATGGAGAATCTACACTTACGTATTAACTTTTAGATTCTTAAATAATTCAGCAAGTTAAGTGTCAGGAAAATGTTTCGAAAATGAACGAATTACTCAGCGTTTCTGGAGTTGAATGTTTCTCGTGCACAGAACAGCCAAAGGAACACCCGAAATTTCACTGTTCCGTGAAAAGCCGAAAAAAGGGCGGAGTAAAGATACGCCAGAACGTCGTGGCGGTGACATAAAGCCATTCGCTCGCTCTTCCCTGTGCACGGGGTTTGAATGTAAATGGCCACTCTTGCCGAAGATGGATTTAAAGTACATCCCATTTCGATTCAAGGGGTTGTCGTTCCTTATACATCGCCCCCCGCGGCAGCTTCCATTTTGAAAATTCCGTCGCCACTTTGGATGCTTCAAGCGAAAACTCGCTGCTCCTACAGACATTCCCGTGACGCGTATTCGTGAACTCGGGGAACAGGGTCAACTTCAAAATATGCCCATTCGAGCTACAGTCGCACAGCGAACTCTTAAATCGTCAAACTTCATCTTCATTTATACGTTTAACCCCCTGAACTCTGTAGGCTCCAATACTGCACCAGTTATAATATTGAATATTTTCATCAATCAAAGAAACTACCCTAAAATTATTAGATTTTCCACACATCCAAATTTTGTACTGAGAAGGAAAATAAAAGATCGAAGGAATGTTATAGCGTTTTTCATTTTCACTAGAGATACTATAAAAATTAGTTGCTGATAGTTTACAATGCCATCTGGAGTGCTAAGGGTTGAAATATCATTGAAAATTCTGCGTTTCCTTCCGTTCATTTCACTTGATTCTCAATTTTTAATTAATCAATTTTAATCGATTTTTCAATGTTTGCCTTTCGCTTTATTTCTGTTTCCACTAACAAAAATTTACCGTGTAACTCGTTTACTTTGATGTTATAACCAACTATTTGACTGGTTACAGTAGGATACATTTAGTGTAAAATGTGCATAAATATACTTAGTGTTTTAAAAATCTGCACTTTGAATTTCATTGTTTAAACATCATTGCATTTGAAGTTAGACGTAAAAGAAAGTTATCTGTTGCAGAAGCGTGTAAATTAATTTAATTTAGTTTGAATGGCAACGAGGAAGCTATTTATTAGTTTCTATCTTTAGTCCGATGTCAACTTTGATTTCATTTCGTTCGTTAAAATCACGCAACTTTTTAACACAACAATTTACCGTAGAGCTCGCGGTGGTTGGTTGAAAAGCCTTGTCGCTCGCTTCCTGCAATGCAGCGTTTGCGTTATACAAATAAAGCCGGAACTTTTGTAAGGACGGAATAATGAAACCACCTGAAAGATGGTAGAAAGCGGTAAAAGGAAACGGGAACGCATAGCTCGGGTGAAGTTTAATTGAATGGAATGCAACTTGTCTTTGAACTTTGTGGGGAAATTCGAGGAGGCCATCCGGAAAACCTGGTGTACACAGAGTGGAGCAATAATTTTCACCGCCCAAAATAACGTTGCTCTTATTCGAGATACACATGGGAAAATTCTGTTAATAACATCTCTATTATAATCCTATAATAATTCGAGTGTCTCAAAATGATCTCTATTCTTCTAAAGAGAAAGGAAATGACACGTTTCAGTAGTTCTAATTACCAAATCAAGACTAATACCGGCAAAAATTTCATGCAATGCATCTTCGCCCCTTAAATATCATATCGAATATGAAAAAATCAGATATGAAAATATCAAAATATCGACAATTTTATCGACAATTTATCGACAGGCGTAAATCTGAAATTGAGACCGACTAGCTGCGTTCTTTCGTTCCCGTATGATTTCTCTTTATACGGGTTTCGGAAAGCATCGTCGACGTTTCATCAGAAACTGATGAATATTCATGGCGAAACAATTTTTCGAGTGCCGAGGATTAATCGATGTCGCGGCGCTCAGGCGAGAAACACGGGTAAGAGGCACGTCCGATTTGTTTGCGCCGAAACGGCGAGCAACGCGAGCGATTACCGCGATGTATTTATTCCTCGCGTGCCGTCTTCGGAGCCCTTAATCACACAACGAACGGCGGAGCCCTAAGGATCAGATCGGCGAGATCGCCGCGCGGAGATTGAAGAAGCGCACGCGAAAACAGCCGGAAATGAGAACTCGGTTTTCGAAGCCGCGCGGGATAATTTCGAACCTGCCGGCGGCGTTGTCTACCTTGACCATCTCTAGCTTCTACCTTTTTCATTTAACGAGCTACATTGAGATATTAACCCTTTGCGGACGAACGTCGACATTCCGGCGAAATGAGATTTTCGTGTTTGGGAAACTAAGTCGCGAAGAAGCAACCCTTTGCGCTGCGAAAGTGTTTCATTGGAAGTACTCTACGTTTCTTGACCCCTTGCATTCGGAAGTTTCTTACTAGAAGTATTCAACATTTCTTGACGAGGCGAAGACGATATTCTTTGAGATTAAGTCGAAGAGAAATCGCCAGTATGTTGAGGAACAAAGCTGTTTTATTCTGATATTTCACGTGTCAAGGCATTATACAAAGCTCAACGTTAAATGTCAGATTCTATAGTTTTACTGTGTCAAATCAGGTGACGACTGAGTCGACAGTTTCTGAAAGTAACTTCAAGATCGCAGATCAATTCAGGAACAAAACTGTTTTATTTCAGTGTTTCATGTGTAAGTGCTTCATAGAAAGTTTAATGTTAAATGTCAAACTTTACAGTTGCTGTGTGAAATCGATTGGCGACTGAGAGGCGCCTTTCGGCTGCAAAGAGTTAATTACTCAAACGATTACTCGGTTGCCGAAGGTTTTGTAGATTTCAAAGAATCTTCGTCCGCGAAGGGTTGAGCGAGACTCGGTGAGTTACGGTCGTAAGGAACTTGTACTTTTTTACGATCGATCTTGTTTCACGCGAAACGAGACCATTACTTCATACTCGAAAGAGATCAGTGTTTCTTACGGCGCACTAGATTCCCGATTACGCGATAATCGAATTTTCGTCCGATATTCTATTTTCCATTTTTATACCTTCATTTTGTACACTGAATGATTACGTTATAATCGAGTGCTCGAGATAATCCGCTCGACGATTTCTTTATTTAAAATCCCGATTGACGTTGAAAGATTTATCAACGCGTTATTGGTGGAGAATGTCGATCGACGTGTTTAGTTTTTCGAAGCATCGATGGCGGCAGATGGCAACTCGCGTGTTTTACAATCAACGAGCTTTTTTAGGCGTAAAAGCAGCGCTAGTGTTATCATTGAATGCAATCGTACAGTTTCAGTGAAATGTATTTGAAAAGTTGTTATCGTCGTTTTAGGAGAGACGATTTTTTGACACTGGCTAAATTGTTTACATGCTCGTCGCAGCGTCGAGATTATTATCAGTCCTGCAAGTAGGGTAATTGCTCCCGAAAAAGCGGGCACGAAGGATTTCGCTTCGCACGGAAATATTGCGTCCGCGTTTTCTGTCGCGATAAGCATTAGGAATGTAGAAGCTAAAATTCTAGACCATCATTCTGCCTTACTTCCGCTTGAAAAATGAATGATTTGTATACTCGAATGTGAATCCTCTTTCCACCAAAAGTGAATCATCGATGTGCAGTCCGTGGATTTTTAGACATTCAATTAATACGTCCTAATTTAAGAAAATTAAACTTCAGAGATCTACATCTTGCACTAAATTACCAGAAATGACAAATATCGTGGACAAAATTTCAACCAGAGTTTAACGAATACAGTTGAAAGAAAGATAATATTTAACTCGGACTCGAAAAAATGAAGTGAAACGATCAAGGAAGTATCAAGTTGATCCATTACTCTTGATAATAGAAGGATAATTTTAATTAAAACTTTTAAAATGTTCTCTTTCTCTAATGAATTGTGAACGATGGAAGAATTCTGCCGAGCGCAGTTGTGGAAGGGATCATAGTGCGAGGGGTTAAACCTCAATGCAAAAGATTATTCATGTTACAGTCTACACGTTCGCGGACGCGAATGGTATAAATGTATAGGAGCCAGTTAATTAATGGTTCCATTGATGGATTATACACAATCAATAAGGCGATAGAATTTCGTCGGCAACCCACGCGTCAGAATTCTCGCGAAAGATTGAAAGTTCGAGAGTGAAACTTACGGGGAGCCCACGCTAGCGCTGTGATCTTGAAATATTAGTCTACAGCCACGTTATTTCATTAGTTCGATACACAGCACGTCTGCCGTTGACAAACGAGGGCAGGGAATGATTCGCCGATCGAAGCGTGGAATCTTTCCGGCTGGGAAATATTACTCGGGCGATTTCAAAAGAAAGTTTCGCCGGTCTGTTTCATCTTCGGATCAATCTTCCGAGTTCCAGATCGAGGAATACCATCATTCTCGAGTTTCTACCTCTTCAAGCTTCTCGTCCGTGTCATTTTTTAGGGAAGCAGCTTCCGCTCTTTTGGGGTCATTTAAAGGAACCAATAACGTTCAACGTTGCTCATCGTACATTCATTTTTCCTATCACGACAGTGAACGGGTTAAACAGCAACAGAATCAACACACTTATTCATTTATTCCGATACACGCCAGCTCGAAGGAAGAAAGAGATTTATTCATAGACAACGATTACATCAATGTCTTTCATTTTCCATGTTTCAAGAGGTACTCTCTCGGAAATATACATGAGATCCTCCGACTTCGTTGCCAACGATCTTCGTCCTTCGACGGACGAAGATCAAGAGCCTATACATAAAATCGGTGGTGAACACAGACGATTATTCATGGAATGATCGTGCTCTTTTAGAGTATCGAGTGAACCGTCTCCCTCGGACTCGTTCCCTCCACTTACCGTCCTCGAAGGATGCCAGGCAGCGGCCACTTTCGTGCTCGAACTATTCGAGTAAGAAAGCACTTTGCATCGCGGGATCCTCGTCAAAGGACTTCTTTGTGCCGTCGACTTTTTATCCTCCCTTCGCCTTGCGCCTGATTAACGAACTCGCCTAACGAACAAACTATTATCAAAGCCGTTCGGGGAGCGTCCCGTTGCATCGCCGCGCGGAACGGTAACACTGTTAGCACGTCGCAATAAAAATCCAATTTTCCCCTTAATCGATCGATATCCTGCGAATCCACGCGACACGGGCGAAATTGTGTTTCGTTCTGGTATCTTGTCGGGGATTAACGAACAGCTCGCCGGTACGTTCGCGCGGGAAACTCCGGATCCGCTCGCGGGACGCGCGATTCGCGGGTGACGGATCGGGGAGGGTCGAAGAGTAGATTGCGTTCGCGTGGAATGTGCTAATATTTTGACGAACTTTAGTGGCTACACTATTCGATACTTCTATTTCGAAGTTGTATTAAATATTTCCGACGAACGGCCGACCCTCGTTTGCCATCAATCGTGAATATCGCTGTTAAAAGTAACGTCCAAATTAGAAGTGAAAGAATCTGTAGAAATTCAAGTAAAAATAGTTCGATATTACACCTTACAGTTCTGACGATTCTACGCGAATAAGGAAGGACCTGTAAAACGTTAATATTCCAACGATAAAATCAGAAACGCGACGCGAGAACGGTTGCAGCAGTTTGGGGGGGCAATTTTTCAACGCTGGATCGCACAACAAACAAAAGAACCGACGGCAGGATACGATGAATGTCAAAACAAACACGGGGATTATTTTGAAAAATAACCCTCCCATGATAGTTTCGAATAAAAAGTGATGTAACTTCGGACACGGAGCGTTCATTATTTTTAATACGAACACAGCCAACTTCCTAATCGTTCCTTGCGTATCCGTCGAGAGGTGTAACACGCTCGTACGCGGCCAGACCCACGATTTACGATTCATCGAGCGGGCGATCCGCGAGACGACTGCCTAATGCTGTTAATCCGAGTTAATAGGCGCGCGCTCGTGCCGCCGGGCTGTTTTAAATCTAGATCCGCGCGTAAACGTCTGGCCACCGTTAAATCGCGACCAGCGCGGCGCGCCGTTTCCGTCGTAACGTAACTAACGTTTCTTTTTTTATCGAATGTCGCCGTGAATATCGGCCCCACGTCGAGCCGCTGTAACAAGATCGCGATTCCACCGACGATCCTGCGGCGACCCGATTTTCTTCTTATCTCGGCTCGCCGCGTTCCGATCGAAACGCGGCGAGCGGAATCGCGAAAATCGTCCGCCGGTATAAACGAACGCGGGCTCGCTCGATTTTTATGCATATTTTCGCCGCGCCTTTTACCGGTAATTGATTCCAATTTTCCGATAAGTGTCGTCGTTCGGTGTCCCGACGGATTCCGCTCGGGTGAACGGCAATCACGCTGCGGATATTTCATCCATCTATATCGCGCGTTGCTGTGTCAAGCAACGAAAACGAGAATTTTGACGGAAGTTTGATGAGCACAGACGGGATTAGTCGGAATTTTTAACGTAACGTTGGAATCGAGGATTCATTTGAATTCCGTGAATCGTTACGGTATAGTTTCGGACGAAATTCAATTCGGAGTGAAATTCGTTCTCCGAGCTCCCCGCAGATCGCGAGAGATCTTTGTGTACGATCCGATGTAGTACGTTATCTGTACAAAAGACGGACTATTGGTTCCTACATCGGGATTCGAATAGAACGATACAAAACGTAAAACGTTTACGAGCGTTCGCGGTTAATTGAAGTCGTTCCACGATCCTCGCGCGAGAAGCTGGTTACTAGAACAGTTCAGGCAACGTGACACGAATGCGGACGTCCCTTGGAGATTGCCCTAACGCCACCGCAAATCGAAACGCAGAGAACACCAGGGGACCGGTAGGATCTTTGTTTCGAAAGTTACGACGTCCTCGGGACTTCGACGGTTCTAAACGGTCGTCCGCGGGAGGAAACTTTTCCGAATGCTCTGGAAGCAGCGGATGTTTGGAGACTGTTCGCCTAAAAATTGTGCTCGAAACAAACGATGCTCGCCGCCCGAATTTTACCGATATATGAATACACTGGCAACGTAAAATTCTAGAAGACCACTGCGAAGCCTGCGAGCAGCTGTAGAGAAGACTACGACGATTACTCATAGACTAAAAGTCTATACGATTTCTGAAATACTTGAAACAAAGGTGATCCAGTATGTTTTTTAGAATCGAGTGCTCATTCGATTAAAAGGACGGTGGAATTAGAGGTAATTAGTCGGTTGAAGAATGAAGGCAGTTCTTGCGTCGGTTTTTCAGACAGACGAAAAGTAGAGGACACATCTGGTCTAGAGGACGCGAGCCAACCCTTTTTGCGTGATCCATAGAGATTGACATAAGTTAATCTTAAGTTTTAATATATTTTTCTTTAATTGGTATATACGATACTTTAATTGAGTACCTTTAATTGGTACGTGAGGGAAGTCGTACAAAGTCTCTTGTATTGGCATGAAGTATTTCAGAAATTGAGTATTAAATCATCTGGGAACTTTATAATACTTTGCTCGTGTGTCTCGGTTAGCATCATACAACGAAGGATTAAAAAGAGGTTTCAAAACTTGGAGGTTTCTTCTTCGCATAACTTCCACGCTGACGCACGATGTCCTGAGGGTGAAATTTAGATAGCGATCTTTTCGCGTGTTATACTCGTTCACGCCCTTCCATTTGTGTTCCCATCGAAAATAAAAGAGTAGCATTAACTTTCGGATCAGTCCAATGCATGAGAATCGTAATATTCCAACCCTCTAAATTCTCCCACAGTACCGCATAATTTCATGTTCATTCAGCTGCGCTGCATCACTTCGCCGTAACTCATTGCCATTGTTCATTCGCGCTATCCCATCTCAACCTAATTTCAAGAAAGCCTCCGAGAATGCATTCAAGAACGCGCTGCACATCGTTTCGTAGATATCCTCAAAACGTTACCAGCTTCGAACTCTACTCGAATCCTCATTATCATTCTCGTCGCCTTATAGTACACTACCATCATAAATATCATCCCCCTCCTCCCGCCCCTTACAACTCAAATATTTACACGCGCAGCGAAGACCGAAAGTTCCACTCGAAAGCAAAAGAATCCACAGCATCTCCCAAAAAACAACACAACGCGGCTACTCCAAAATCTGGATCATCGATCCCTCTCGAGATTACCCGGGTAAATGCATGCACATAGCTCCAACTACGGTCAGTCCCCGTCTCATTTACCTTGCTAATTTACTATTCCTCAACACAATTAACCTACATCAAACCTACAAACAAAACACCAATCGGAAGACCTCCTTCGCCTAGCCAGGCGCCGAGTCATCTCTCTACAATATAGATACCGAAAGTTTTCCTTGGGAATGACGTAACACAGCTCAGCTCAGCTCAGCGAGCTAGCCCGCGTGGACGGAGTAAATAAAACGACCTTGACTTTCCGGCATTTCCGGGCGGCGATGGATCTTGATTGCCTTCTGACAGCCTCCAGAGGAACCGGACACCCGCTGGATCCGTTCCGGCGGTCTCCACCGCGACACCACTACTCTACACACTTTCCAGGATGCACGTGGATCGATCCGGGGGCCAGATTAGGCGAAGCAAAAAAAAAAAAAATAGGGGATGCCACGGACACGGGGGGAGTAACACAGACGTCCGTTGGCTGTCGGTATCAGCGTTCCTCCACGAGAGAACACCGCGTCGAACGACGGAGAAGGCGCGTGCACGTGCGCCGGGTAGCCGAACCGTTCACCAGGGGCGGGCACCGGGTAGCTGAACCGTTCACCAGGCCGTCGAGGCGCATCCGAGGTAGCGGCGGCGCGCGACTGCCGGCACGCGGGGCGCACGACACATCCGAGGAGCGCGACGGCACCGAGAACAGCCCCGAAGAAGGACGAGGCGGCTGCCCCCGCGGAAGAATCGCTCGCGGCGCGGTCTGGGCGGTGACTGAGCGGACCGAGGCGTCTCGACGCACGGCATCTCTCCCACCCCCTCGCGCCACATCCTGCACGAGCCTGACGGATACCACTTTTCGGTTGCTCCCGGCTCGCCTTCTGGCTTCGCCTCCTCTGCCGCTGACCCCGCGCCGCTTCCCGGCCCCGTGACATTTCACCGCTATTGTTATTTACACGATCCCGTGCGGATGCTGTCTACGCCGGTGCGTGTCCGGGTGTAATTCGCGGCGGACTGGGCGGGTCTTTCGTTTGACGCCCGTTTCACGGGAATTAATTACTCGGATTTGATGCGGTTGCGAGGATGACCTGTGCATTCGGTACGAAGTGTAGTCTGGATGGTTTTCATACGCTGCTTCGTCATAGATTCGCGGGGGAGATTGTACTGTGGGTATACAGCGATAGAGATCGGCGACAGATCTGCGGATCAGGGAGTAAGGGGATGAACCGTATGGAAGGTGAAATTGATTTGTTTGCAGTCCGCGTTAGATGAAGATCGCGTGAAAGGGGAATCAGAGATAGAGAAACGATCGCGAGGATTCAGTTCGACTGCTGCCACTCGAACTCGGACGATGGAACTTTTCATGAAGGTCTGGGAATTCTAATTTTTGGGAACATGACGAGGGAATTTTCTTTTTTCATCAGACGCGAGTAGTTGGGATAGTAGTTGCTGTGGAGAATGTCGCCTTCTCGGAGAAGTACTCTGAGTAATTTGATGAGTGCTAATTTAGTGGTCAACGTTAGTCCGTTGTCCTATTCCTCTCCTGCGCACGCTGGGGTCACTCGTAATCTATTAGAAACGAGGAAGAGTTCCTTAGGCAACAATATCCACGTTCACTTCAAAGCATTGCAACTGGCAACGGGAAGACGCGTAGTTCGCACGCGGAAGAACTGAACGACATTTCTGTTAACTCTCGAGCGTATGCAAGAATAAAAATTCCGGTATACAAATTCTTGCGATGCGGTCAGTGACAGTGAACCTAGCGGAATGAATATGCGCGGTGTGAGTGTCCAAATGACGTTTTGCGGTCCAGCTAGGCTCTCGCAAGTACGCGATTGTTTAGAATTACGTTGTATGATCCACGCAGACGGATAATATTTCGTAGCCGCGTTCCCGATTTTTAGTAGCGACACATTCATCGCAGACCCGCGAATGAATCCAGATGTCGAGATTCCCAGTTCCTTCTCGGACTCCTTCATTTTCTCTCCACGACAGACGCCGAAGCTTCTAATGAAGCTTATTCTTGGCCGCTGGCTCGTTAAGCCCTTTAACGCCATCGGAACCGGATAAAAATAAAATGGCTTGGAATGTGCTCCGTAGAACTTCGAAGAGATCGCAGGGATATCGACGAAAATAATTGCGAATCGATGGAGATGTCGATTCCCTCGCGAACCTTTCTCCATCTTCCACCTTCTCGCTTTTCCTTTTGTGCTCGACACGATTGTTTCCTTTTTCTCGCGAGATGTTATTCGCGATTAAACGGAAATCTCCTTGGTTTCAAGGAATTATCGGATATAAATTCTCTTAGTTTGTTTTAACCCTTACGGTAGATACAACGTCGTGCAATTTACGAAAATTTGGTTTGTAAAAGTGCTTTATGAGGATCGAACACTTGTTTAAACTGCTTGAACACTTCTTGCTTCCTCGATGCTAACGGCGAATAAGTGATAGTAGCTACTTTAAGTAGACAGTAGCATGAAATAGCAGGTTAGAATGTTTTTTTTTCAGTTTCGCAGGAAAGTAATCTGGTTTGTTAATTAATCGAAGGTATTACGCTAATTGGGCGAAGCAAAGATTGCAGGTGTTTACAGTCGATAGAGGGTTTTTACTTAGTGTCCGCCAGGATGTCTTGCTTCGCGAAGTTTCTAGATAGTTCAGAGTAATTGGAAGATTATCCCTTCAAACAACTTTATCGATGCTGAAGAAACATCCTCTATTTCGATGGCACTGACTCTACGCGAGTCTCATAGTTAATCTAGCGGAAGCGTTAATTAATCCCGCGGTTTGTGGCCTCCGTTCTTCTGCGAATCTGTTTTTATAAAACAAATATTCGTCGACTCGGTTATCTCTGACGATGAGGAGAACACTTAACCCTGATGCCCTCTTCTACCCGCTGTGATTCTGTTCTACTTGTTTCTGGCTACTTGACCCAAAATCTGCGTTTATTTATCAACGTGCACGATACTTCGTGTAAAAGCAGCCCTGATTACCTATTCCTCATTGTACTGTCACTTCAGTTTACGAAAATCGTAACAAAGAACCCATAAAGATAGTGGAGTTTATTTTAAAATTCCTATTCTCGATTATGGGACGGGGGAAACTAATACAGTCGCTACAATTGGTATATTTATCCGTTGAAAATGGAAGGAGAGAAATGAACAGGCAGGAAAGTGAATCGCTAATCTGTAATTTGAAAACCAATTCGAACCGATCTTCGAAAGATTGAAGAGAACGATTCGAAGAAATCTATTCCCCTGTGGGATTCCACAAGCGAACATGTCCCACCTCGAAAGCATTCTCGTGTTTTCCAAAATCCACCGTCCGAATCTTCAGTTTGCCTCGAAATGTATCGGAATTTCCCTCGCGATTTTCAATGTCTCTTTCTTGGATCACGTCGAGCGGATTTCAAGGGAAGACGGTCGCGAAGCCGTGGCGATTTTACTTTAATAAAACCCGATATCGTCCCGACTGAATAGACGATGCGCATGCATATTAAGCGGTGGCTTAAGGGCTGATTTTTAAGATCGTCCTTCGTTCTTTGCGTCGCGAGTCATTGTTCTTGCAAAAATGGAAATTCGCCGGCACAGATCCCGCCCGAGTGTTCAACCGTCGACTGCGCGGATTATAAGAAGATGGCCGTTTAATTCCTCTGTTGCAATTGAACTTTGACTTTCGACGCTGGAAAAATGTCCTTCAGGATGCATTCATGCTTCGAAAACACTTTCCTATGAGTCGCATCCTTTTTCTCCCGAATCGTATCGTTGGACCATAGTAAAAGAAATGGTACCAGTAGTACCATTTTAGTGGTTGTTGATTGTACAAGTAATTTTAATACTGGTAAATAGTACTTTTTAACACGTTGAATGCCATGGGGGTCACCAGTGACCCCAACCAAATCAAATTACTATGATACTATGATTGTTCTATAGAAACCCCAATAGTACAACTATTAAGACTTCAATTGGTTTGCAATTTAATTTTTTTATTGCTAAATTATTTTCTTCGGTACCTTTTCAGAGAAGCATCCGTTAACTGTTCGATAACTGGGAAAAATGTAATTAGGAATCAGTCATTTTGACCCATCCGGTAGTTGGAGTAACATTGAGGTCTTCCGTAGTTCACGCCTGATCCTTTTATTCGGGTAGAGTTCGCTAGTGCGATAGGCTGTGTTCGACGGTGTCGGTATTTCAGAATGGTAGACCGAAAATTACATCGCAGAAATTATTTGTACGAGCTCGAAGCATTTGTATTTTGACCTTATTAGAGTGTGATGCCATAGAATTCGATAATGATGCGAAATAATGTGTACATTGCAAACGTTATTTGGTGAGTACAATATGGAGAACATTCAAAATGGACTCCATGAACAGGATCGTAATTCGAATTTGTAAGCTTACCGTTCTGACTTCTTTTTTATCGAAGCAATTACTCGGTGAACATGCTCTCGTCCATTGTTGCACCATGGATCGTTTTACTATTATATTATACGTTATCAAGTAATTTAGTCAACTAATTCCGTTACTATCGAATTGCTCAGAAGATTGAGTGTGTGCAGGAGAACCCGCGGGAACACACTTGACTCTTTAATACTAACAAACTACGAAATCGTATGAACTATTTAGATTACTTTAACAGATACTTAACGTGAATCACTAAAGTCAATTTCAGTTATTGTGTTTAGCACTTTTTCGTGTTTCTTCTACGTTTTTTAAACAAAAGTATCAACGCGTTCAGTCGTTGAAGCGTCACACTCGAAACTAAAGTTTGAAACTAAGAGAATACTACACTAGCGCTATGGTTAAACTAGCGCCGCCTGTGTTCGATTTTTCGAACTTAAACAGACACAGCCTATAAGAACTTCAGATAGGTGCATGCGTTATCTTCAAAGTGATTATATGAAATTGTAACAGTTGAAGGGCTCTTGAATTTAATATAAAAACTTATTTCTATTTTACTATTTGTGCTGTGAGAAAAGTAGTGATAAAAAGAAATGGCAACGACTTCTTATAATAACGAAGGTAACATTATTTCTATTCATCTTGAGGTTTACATTATGTTTCTGAGGTACTTGTCAAAACTACCAAGGTTAGGATATTTTGTGTTCGCCCTTAAAAGATTGTTATAATGATATAATTATTATTGATCGTTGTATTCTGATGACGTTTCACATTCCTTGCAAGTTAGTACTTTTTTTAATTATGTGTTAGTGTCAAAGTGTAATTACACATTGAAACAAAGTGTGTACTGAAGAACATTATTAAACAATAATTTTTTTTATTAATTTTACTGAGTTTGAGTAGTAAAAACAATATAGGAAATGTGATATGCTGAGTATAAAGTGTCCTTCCTTGGTAATGGTAGGGTTGAAGTTTAAGTTTATACAACTGAGAAATTTGCATTCTCTTATGCAAGGTGTGGTTAAGAAAAAATGTCCTTACATGGAAAAATGTTATCGAAAAAATCCAATTCACTTTAACGAGATGTCTCATCCACATTGTGAGTAATATTTATTTATTTTGTGCCATCTAGTAACCATGATTCGGATTTTGTAAACAGGAAAGTGGATACTTTGTTTCAGTGGAGAAACTTTTAATAAACCAGTTGCAAGGAGAAATAAATGTACCTGAAAATCTTGATTTTGAATGTTCTAATCGATCACTTTTAATAGACCAATTAAAAGTATTACAAATGGTATTAAGAAAACAAAACAATAACAGCAATAGTAGCAATCAATCTGCTACTAAAGACCCAACAACTACAAATAAAAATCAGTTGAGTCAGACTTTAAAAGAAAAAGTAGAGAAACATAAACAAACAATGAGTCAGAGAAGGGATAACAAGTTGAAAGAAATGGATGATAAAGCAGAAGCACTTTTTAAATCTTCCTCTGACAATGATGAAAGTTCCTTAGATATTAATAAAATTAATGTAATGAAGAAAGAATTACATAATCTTAATGTAGCAGAGGAGAAAATTCAACAAGATGAGTGTTCTCAGGGAAAAAAAAGACATAGTGGTAGTTCTAGTAATGATCACACTGAAAACAAAAGATCTAAGCTAAATCATGATGATAATATTGAACAACATAATCAAAGCTCAAATAAAATTTCAGAAAGTACTCATAATTCTAATTCTTCTAATGGCACATCTTTAATGGATGCTTTTCAACAATGTAAATCAGCAAAATCTAGAGATGAACTCAGAGAGAAAGCTATTAGAATGATGAAACAACAGGGTCTCAAAGTATCAGTGGTTGAACCTGGAAACTTTGCCCTCAAGTATGCACTTTCAGCGCCTTATCATCTATTTTTTACAAGAGTACAGAATTCAAAAGAAACATATGATCAACAGTTTTCAATAACATTTCCTGAAATCCTAGATAATAGTTTGGGAGAAATTGTCTCCAGCTTACAAATTAATTTTATGGTTGATGTTGGGTGGTTGTGTTTACAATATCTGCTGGCTGGTCAGCGTACGGATATGTTAATTTTATTTGGAGAAAGGGTAGATGAAGAAAAAGTAGGGTTGAACATTACTATGAGACCTGTGCAAATGCCAACCAAGTTTGGTTGTCATCACACCAAAGTCATGATTCTAAAGTACAAAGATGATGGTATAAGAGTTGTAGTGTCTACTGCAAATTTGTATTCAGATGACTGGGAGAACAGAACCCAAGGGTGTGTAAAATAATTGTCAATGCGATTTTATATTCGTTTGTTCTATTTTGTTTGTTCTATTTTGTCCTCACCAGACTGTGGATATCACCACATCTTCCACCGCTATCAAAATCCGCAAATTCTGCCGATGGAGAATCACCAACAGGTTTCAAGAAAGATTTCGAGCGGTACCTGCATACCTACAGAGAACCAACTTTAACAGAATGGATCTCTATTGTCCGTAGAGCGGACTTCTCATCGGTGAATGTATTTTTCCTGGGTTCCGTACCAGGAAGTCACAAGAACCAGGAAGCTGATATGTGGGGACACAAGAAGTTAGCCGCTGTCCTTTCTAAACACGCTACATTACCGCCGGATGCCCCACAGTGGCCAATTGTTGCTCAGAGCTCCAGTATTGGGAGCTTAGGCCCCAACTATGAAAGTTGGCTTCTAAAGGAGATAATACCCACAATGTCTAGGGAGACAGCAAAGGGCCTGAAGAGTCATCCGAATTTTCAATTCATTTATCCTTCAATAATGAACTATAAAGAAAGTTTTGATGGTCGAGTTGGATCGTGTTGCTTACCCTATAGCCTTCAAACACATTCTAAGCAAACGTGGCTTGAATCCTATTTATAGTAAGCCAATATTTTTTTGTTCATACTGCATTTATTCTAAATAGAAATTATTCGATTTAAATAACGGTGACGTAATATTTTATACATTTTATATGTCTAACAATATCTTTAGTCAGTGGAAGGCTTCGCACACAAGAAGAGACAAAGCCATGCCTCACATTAAA